>NW_026800547.1:0-72267 GCF_032191835.1 Heteronotia binoei
ATCGTCCAGGGAAGTGTCCTCTTCCTGGATCAAGTCAAGGGTCAACATCCCGTCAGACGTTGAGGTAGATGCCTGGAAGCAGACAGCCCCCCCACCCAAAAAAAAGAAGAGCTGTTTTCACGGTTGTTTTTGGAGAACAGTTTTCAGTACCGTTATCACTAAGCCTCCTCCTAACGCAGTTCCAGAGAACAGCCCTACTGGTCTGGGGTGGAACAGATTCAATTGTAGGCATGGCCAGTACGTGGAAGCAGGCAATGTATGCAGCCGCCTAGGGCGCACCTAGCTTAGGGGCGCCACCGGGCGCCCCATCTCTCCACACACGGTGTGTGCACTCCTTGGAGCTTGCCTTCCCCGATGGAAAGCAGACTCCATGGAGTGCAGATGGTGCCCTGCCGGTTTTGCGTTCCCTGGGTCTGTTACACACCTAGGAAATGCGAAAACAGATGGCGCCTCAGAGCCCGGCGGTTTCTCAGAGGAACAGGCTTCCTTGGAAGGTGGTGGGCTCTCCTTCCTTGGAGATTTTTTAAACAGAGGCTAGATGGCCATCTGACAGCAATGAGGATCCTGTGAATTTAGGGAGAGGTATTTGTGAGTTTCCTGCATTGTGCAGGGGGTTGGACTAGATGACCCTGGAGGTCTCTTCCAACTCTAGGATTCTATGACTGTTAAGAGTGGTTCCTCAGTGGAACAGGCTTTCTCGGGAGGTGGTGGGCTCTCCTTCCTTGGAGGTTTTTAGACAGAGGCTACATGGCCATCTGACAGCGATGAATATCCTGTGAATTTGGGTAGATATCTGTGGGTTTCCTGCATTGTGCAGGGGGTTAGACTAGATGACCTTGGAAGTCCCTTCCAACTCTATGATTCTAAACTAATGTATGCTGGAGCTCACCACTTTAATGCCAGCAGCTCACAAAGTAGAACTTTTGCTCACAAGACTCTGCAGCCTTGGGGGAACATTGGCCCGAACAGAGAAGACTGTGAAGTTGGACCCAAGAGGCCTCCCCAAGGGAAAAACAGGCCGCATGCCAAGAAAGGGCCAGAGTACTGATGGATCAGAACAAAATTTGGCACACAGACACCCTCCCCAGTTGCAGACAGCATGGTTCCTTATGACAAATCCCAGGCCACACTTGATTTCCTGAAGGTCTGCGCGCTGGGCATGGGATTCTAGCTGCTGCTGTACGTACCACGGCCATCAAGTGCCCCCGGGTCGGGGGTCGCCTGGAGTGCTGGATCTTTGCCCTGTCGCGCGTCGGGTGGGCGAGATAGCTCTCCTCCTCCACAGTCACCTGAAATGCAAGACAAGGGCCCATCAGCCACCGCATGGAGAGGCTTCACCCACGCTCGATGAGGCAACTGGACCCCAGCTGAGAGATCTCGGTGAATAATTCATCTCTTCCGTGTTGCCTTTCCATGGGCAGAGCCTCCATTCGCTGGTCAAAGAGCTCTCCTGCCTATCCATTACTCACAACAAGCAGCTGGAATATCTCAAGGGAGGTGGGCTCATCGCAGAGCTGGACCACCGGGAAGGGGCTACCGGCAAACGCTCCACTCAGCCCGGTGCCCACCTAGCCAAGAATAGCAGGATGCGTCTGTCCTCCGGTGCTCCCTCTCAGCTGAGTTTGTATGAGCTAGCTCACAGTCTTTTCAACCTCCAGCTCACGCATTTTTATCTTAGCTCAGGAAAAATGGCTCCAGAGCAGGGGTGGCCAGACTGTGGCTTGGATGAACTTTGGTTTACAAGATAATGCACGGGATGGAGAAAGTAGAGAAAGAAGTCCTTTTCTCCCTTTCTCACAATACGAGAACTCGTGGGCATTCGATGAAATTGCTGAGCAGTCAGATTAAAACGGATAAAAGGAAGTCCTTCTTCGCCCAAAGGGTGATTAACACGAGGAATTCACTGCCACAGGAGGTGGTGGCGGCTACAAGCATAGCCAGCTTCAAGAGAGGATTGGATAAAAATATGGAGCAGAGGTCCATCAGTGGCTATTAGCCAAAGTGTGTATATATGTGTGTGTGTGTGTGTGACATAGAGTGTTGGACTGGATGGGCCATTGGCCTGATCCAACATGGCTTCTCTTATGTTCAAGGGTCAGCTTAGCCCAGCGCTTCCTTCGCAACAAACGAAATTCTCCATGATTTTCTATGGGAATAAATCTCCATAGGGAATAACGGAGTACCCAGCAGACATTTCCCTCCCCTCCCTTGCTTTCTGACGACCCTGAAGCGGGGGGAGGGCCTCCAAATGGGGGGATCCCCTGCCCCCACCTGGGGATTGGCAACCCTACTTTGATCAGTCTACTAATCACACCGAATGCCCTTGAAACAGCGGGGGGGGGGGTGTTATATTCGGCTATGGGAACATTCCAGACACAACCGTTGGGCATTATGTAATATAAAGCAGAAATGTGACTGCTGCTTTTGGAACAGGTGGTGTCTTGCCACAATGATGGGGGGGGGGGCCCACGCAGACGTTTGGCTTTGGGCAGCCACCAACCAAAACGGTGGCTGCTGTGAAACGGGCCGCCGTCCCGTGGAGCCCTCGAGCGCATGGGCCCTTCTGCAGCCTCCCGGAGCGCCATAAGAAAAGCTCTTGAAAAGCAGAGCGGCTGCTCCTGCCACCGCATCTCCCTGCCAAAGCCGGCTGCAAAGAGCAAACGATGGGGGCTGGCTTCTCCCAAATTTAGCAGCAACCAAAACACAGCGCTCCCTTTCCCACTTCTCCACCACGTGCGGAATGAGTCACGACACACAGACAGCAGGGGGAGAGGGGAGGCAGATGGCTGCAGAGGATCACAGACAACAACTGCGGTCTCCGGTTTCTTTCCTTCTGGCAGGCAGGAGAAGGGGAAGGGGAAGGAGGCAGGCCCATCTCCAGCCCAGTGGCACGGGTGGCAAGGTGTATGCCACCTACCAGCACCCCAGAGACCAGCCCATGACGTCCCCGACACCTCCAGAAGATGTGTCAAAACAGCATGCTCACAGCCCGCTGGACTTGTACCTGGGAGACCTGAGTTCGGATCCCCACTCAGCATAAAGCTCCTTTGAAGAAGAAGAAGACGGTAGATTTATACCCCATTCTTCTCTCTGAATCAGATTCTCAGAGCGGCTCACAATCTCCTTTATCTTCTTCTCCCACAACAGACACCCTGTGAGGTGGGTGGGGCTGAGAGAGCTCTCCCAGAAGCTGCCCTTTCAAGGACAGAGTCTCAGAGCGGCCTACAATCTCCTTTCCCTTCCTCCCCCACAACAGACACCCTGCAAAGTGGGTGGGGGCTAAGAGGGCTCTCCCAGCAGCTGCCCTTTCAAAGACAGAATCTCAGAGTGGCCTACAATTTCCTTTCCCTTCCTCCGTGCACAACAGACACCCTGTGAGGTGAGTGGTCTGAGAGAGCTCTTACAGCAGCTGCCCTTTTCAAGGACAACTCCTGCAGAGCTCTGGCTGACCCAAGGCCATTCCAACAGGTGCAAGTGGAGGAGTGGGGAATCAAACCCGGTTCTCCCAGATAAGAGTCTGCGCTCTTTAACCACTACACCAAACTACGCAGATTAAAGAGAGCTATGGCTGACCCAAGGCCATTCCAGCAGGTGCAAGTGGAGGAGTGGGGAATCAAACCCGGTTCTCCCAGATAAGAGTCCGCACACTTAACCACTACACCCAACTGGCTCTCCAGGAGGTCCCCGGGAGCTCCCTGCTCTGATCTGGGGGTAGCGGCCAAGGAATTCCCAGAGACAAAGCTGGCAACTCACCTCATCCAAGATGCGGTTCTTTGCCCGGGTTATAGCGGAGTTGAGGGCGTTGATCCAGGACTCCTTCTCCTCAGGACTCACAGCCAGGAAGACCAGGTTTGGGGGCCTAGGGGAGAAGGGACATGTGGCAGCAACCAGGAGGAGGGTTTTGACTAGAGCATCCTAAAGTGACGGAAACTGCAGCCTCCTGCTCCAGGTGGACAGAGAGCTCAAATGCCAAATCTCTTAGAAGAACCGGATTCGAATCCAGCAGCACCTTAGAGACCAACAATGTCTCTTGTATAAGTAGAAGTCAAGTCGGGGGTACAAGTCAAGTTCAAGAACTTTTAATGGCTGCCGTTTGACCTTCCCCCCACTCAGCCCAATCGGGTTGTCTCCTCCACCGGGCCGCAGCTCTCCCAGGTCCCAGGCTTTGCCCCAGAGAGGCCAGGACCAAGCCTCAGTTCTCTCCATGAGCTGTGAACCATCCAGCTTCAGCCTAGGCCCACCAAATCTGGGTTGAGAAATTCCAGGAGATTTGGGGGTGGAGCCTGGTGAAAGGAGGGGCCTCAGTGAACACATTCAGCCGGGTCTTCGGACCCTGCACTGGCTTCCAGTAATATACCGAGTCCGGTACAAGGTGCTGGTTATCACCTTTAAAGCCCTATATGGCTTGGGACCTGTCTACCTGAAGGACCGTCTTTCCCCGCACGTTCCCCAGAGAGTACTGAGGTCGGGAACACAAAATCTCCTTACTATCCCTGGGCCGAAGGAAGCCCGGTTGAAGTCCACCAGAGAAAGGGCTTTCTCTGTTATGGCCCCTACATGGTGGAATCAGCTGCCGGAAGAGGTGAGGGCCCTGCGGGACCTTGTTCAGTTCCGCAGGGCCTGTAAGACGACCCTCTTCCGGCTAGCCTTTACTTAGCTTGAGAATTTTACTGTAACTTGCTGGATTCCTTTTATATATAGCTGAAATATTTATGTGTATTAATAACTAGGGTTTTATCTGTTTTATCTGTTTTATCTGTTTTAAATATGGATCCCTTTATATGTGTAATTTTGATGGATCTACTATTGGAAGCCGCCCTGAGCCACTTGTGGGAAGGGCGGGATATAAATCTTAAATAAATAAATAAATAAATAATGCCACAGCGTTCACCCTCCAAGGTAGTCTGGAGATCAGCTGGGGTTCCAGGAGGTCTCCAGGACCCACCTGGAGTTGGCAACCCTAAGCCCTATCTCGGTGGTGCCGTAGAGCTCCTGGAGGAGACCTACCGTGTTCCCAGGCTCCTTGGAGTGCGAGAGCAAGAACTTGCTGTGGTTCTTTTTGCTCCGGCTTTTGGATTTCCGGAGCTCTTCACATTTCTCGTAGTCATTCAAGTCAAACACTTCCTGGATGGTTTTCTCGTCTTTCACCTGCAGATGGAGAAAAAGCACAAACAGAGATGCTGTCTTTTGCATGCCAAGGGAAAAGTGCTGAGCCGGTCTCCTCTACAGGTACCAAAGGAAGAAAGTTTGAGTCCAGTGACGCCTTTGAGACCAACAAAATGTCTCACAGAGTGGCCAAGCAGTTCCTCTGGAGGGCCAACAACAGGGCAGAGGGGCCGAGGCCTTCCCCTGAGAAGAGCCCTGCTGGGTCAGACCAGGGAGGGTCCATTTGTCTGGTCTCCTGTCTCACACAGTGGCCAACCCGTTGCTCTGGAGGGCCAACAAGAGGGCAGAGAGACTGAGGCCTTCCCCTGAGAAGAACATCTGAAGAGCCCTGCTGGGTCAGACCAGGGAGGGT
Source organism: Heteronotia binoei (assembly GCF_032191835.1). Classification (NCBI taxonomy): domain Eukaryota; kingdom Metazoa; phylum Chordata; class Lepidosauria; order Squamata; family Gekkonidae; genus Heteronotia; species Heteronotia binoei. Next base: position 5,519 of record NW_026800547.1, read on the forward strand.
CCATCTAGTCCAGCCTCCTGTCTCACACAGGGGCCAGCCAGTTCCTCTGGAGGGCCAACAACAGGGCAGAGAGGCCGAGGCCTCCCCCTGAGAAGAACCTCAGAAGAGCCCTGCTGCGTCAGACCAGGGAGTGTCCATCTAGTCCAGCCTCCTGTCTCACACAGGGGCCAGCCAGTTCCTCTGGAGGGCCAACAACAGGGCAGAGAGGCCGAGGCCTTCCCCTGAGAAGAACATCAGAGGGCTCTGCTGGGTCAGACCAGGGAGGGTCCATCTAGTCCAGCCTCCTGTCTCATATAGTGGCCAGCCAGTTCCTCTGGAGGGCCAACAACAGGACAGAGAGGCCGAGGCCTTCCCCTGGGAAGAACATCAGAGGGCTCTGCTGGGTCAGACCAGTGAGAGTCCATCTAGTCCAGCCTCCTGTCTCACACGGGGGCCAGCCAGTTCCTCTGGAGGGCCAACAACAGGGCAGAGAGGCCAAGGCCTTCCCCTGAGAAGAACATTAGAAGAGCCCTGCTGGGTCAGACCAGGGAGGGTCCATCTAGTCCAGCCTCCTGTCTCACACAGAGGCCAACCAGTTCCTCTGGAGGGCCAGCAACAGGGCAGTGAGGCCGAGGCCTTCCCATGAGAAGAACATTAGAAGAGCCCTGCTGGGTCAGACCAGAGAAGGTCCATCTAGTCCTGCCTCCTGTCTCACACAGTAGCCAGCCTGTTCCTCTGGAGGGCCAACAACAGGGCAGAGAGGCCGAGGCCTTCCCCTGGCTCTGGGATTCAGAGAATTAGTGCCGTTGAATGTGGAGGTTCTCCTCAGTCACCATGACTAGTGGCCAATGCATCAACTGCTGACATATCTGTGTGTCTATAACAGACTAAAAAACGTTTGCCTACAGGCTCTGCAGACTGAGCTGCTGTAAAAGGTACGGCAGTCACAAGGGGAATGTTTTCTCCTGGCCTGTTGGCAAGCCCACCGCTCGCTCTCTCAGCCCCAAATGCAAGACGGAATAATACCGACCTACTCCGCAAAGCTGTTGTAAACGTAACTTTATGCTAAAGCACATAACCACTCCCAAGTTCCACAAAGATGGCAAGTAAGATTTATGATCAGAAAATATTGCGAAGCTTCTTCTTATCTGAGCAGCTGATGGAGTTTGCGGGCTAATTCCCAACAACACCTCTGCGATGGGGAATCCTAGAGTTGGAAGGGACCTCCAGGGTCATCTAGTCCAACCCCCTGAACAATGCAGGAAACTCACAAATACCTCCCCCTAAATTCACAGGATCTTCATTGCTGTCAGATGGCCATCTAGCCTCTGTTGAAAACCCCCCAAGGAAGGAGAGCCCACCACCTCCTGAGGAAGCTTGTTCCACTGAGGAACCACTCTTAACAGTCATAGAATCCTAGAGTTGGAAAGGACCTCCAGGGTTATCTAGTCCAACCCCCTGCACAATGCAGGAAACTCACAAACACCTCCCCCTAAATTCACAGGATCTTCATTGCAGTCAGATGGCCATCTAGCCTCTGTTGAAAACCCCCCAAGGAAGAAGAGCCCACCACCTCCCAAGGAGGAACCACTGAGGAACTGCTCTTAACAGTCATAGAATCATAGAACTGGAAGAGACCTCCAGAGTCACCTAGTCCAATCCCTTGCAAATTGCAGGAAACTCACAAACACCTCCCCCTCAATTCACAGGATCTTCATCACTGTCAGATGGCCATCTAGCCTCTGTTTCAAAACCTCCAAGGAAGGAGAGCCCACCACCTCCTGAGGAAGCCTCTTCCACTGAGGAATCGCTCTAACGGTCAGGAAGTTCTTCTTAATGTTGAGCCGGAAACTCTTTTGATTTAATTTCAACTCGGTGGTTCTGGTCCTGCCTTCTGGGGCCACAGAAAGCAATTCTGCACCATCCTCTCTAGGACAGCCCTTCAGGTACTTGAAGATGGTGATCAGGAAAGGGTTACAGATCCTCCCAAGGAAGAGAGCCAAGCTGAATTCTTCAGGCCTCTAAAATGACTCCTGAAAGATGCACAGCTTCTCTCCCAGTAGTTCACAGGCAGAGACGTGTGAGAAGATATTCCTCCTCAGTGGAACACGCAGAAGGAACAGCCTGAGGGAGAGGATTATTTATAGCCTGGTATTTGGGGGGGGGGGGTGTTGGGCTGTTTGCTTTGCTTCCTCCTTTTTTGGGGAGGGCAACACACAGCAGGGGCTCAAAGTATCCCGCCAGCCTCTCCAGAAACTCACTCCAAGCAATGCTCTTCCCCAGCGTATCTGAATCACAACGCAGGACCAAAGCAGGGAAACCCTCTGGACCAGGGTTGTCAAACATGCAGTTTGAGGGCCGAATCAGGCCCCCGGGCAACTGGCCCCCTTCTCCCTCTATCTTGCTTCCTTCTGCATAACAGCTAGCTTTGCAAAGCTTGCTCAGTCGTACAGGAGCTACAGAGCAAAGCCTCTAGATTCTCCAATGGCTGAGGCAATGGGTAGGAAGCGAGGGAAGGACAGCTTGCTTTGCCAAGCTCTCAATTGCACAGCAGAACTACTGAGCCAAGCCTCTTTTCCTTCTATTGGCTGAGGCTCCTCCCCCTCCTGGTCCCCTGGAGAAGGAAGGAAAGAGCCAGAGCTTCCTTTGCCCAGTTCCCTGGATCCCACGGGAGAAATACAAAGAAAGCACCTTTAAGCCCAAGGAGTGCTCAAGTTTTAAGCATGTTTTTAGTTTTTAAAAAAAACATATTTGTGTTTGTCTGTGTTCTTTATAAAATTTATATCTCTGCTACTTAGTCATAAATAGGTACACACTTGGCCCGGCCCGAAATGGCTCAGCCCAACCTAACACGGCCCGGCCCAACAAGCTCTCATTTATGTCAAATCCAGCCCTCATAACAAATGAGTCTGGCATGCCTGCTCTGGACCAGCACTTTGTGGCGGAGGGTGTACAGCGCAAAGAGCTTTAGCGAGCGAGCCAGGCCACACACGCAAGAGGGAGGGAGATTCAGGAGAGGGAAGAGCCCTCCTTGCCAGAGGGATTCGTCCTTCCCTGCTTTGGCCAACTTTCTTTATTCATGCCTCACATTTCTCCTCCATCTTTCGCCTCCCCTCCATTTTATCATCATGACAACCCTGTGAGGCAGGTGAGGCTGAGAGCGTAGAAGTAGGCCCAGGTCATTGAATCAAGGGCCCTCCAGAGTCATCTAGTCCAACCCCCTGCACAATGCAGGAAACTCACAAACCCCTTCCCCCAAATTCACAGGATCCTCATTGCTGTCAGATGGCCCTCTAGCCTCTGTTGAAAAACCTCCAAGGAAGGAGAGCCCACCACCTCCCAAGGAGGAAGCCTGTTCCACCGAGGAACCGCTCTTAACAGTCATACAATCATAGAATTGGAAGAGACCTCCAGGGTCATCTAGTCCAACCTCCTGCACAATGCAGGAAATTCACAAACACCTCCCCCTAAGTTCACAGGATCCTCATCGCTGTCAGATGGCCATCTAGCCTCTGTTGAAAAACCTCCAAGGAAGAAGAGCCCACCACCTCCCGAGGAGGAAGCCTGTTCCACTGAGCAACCGCTCTTAACAGTCTTAGAATCATAGAAGAGTTGGAAGGGACCCGAGGGGCCATCTAGTTCAACCCCCTGCACAAGGCAGGAAACTCACAAACACCTCCCCCTCAATTCACAGGATCTTTATTGCTGTCAGATGGCCATCTAGCCTCTGTTGAAAAACCTCCAAGGAGCGAGGGCCCACCACCGCCCAAGGAAGAAGCCTGTTAGAATCACAGAAGAGTTGGAAGGGACCTCCAGGGTCATCTAGTCCAACCCCTGCACAATGCAGGACACTCACAAACACCTCCCCCTAAATTCACAGGATCCTCATTGCTGTCAGATGGCCATCTAGCCTCTGTTGAAAAACCTCCAAGGAAGGAGAGCCCACCACCTCCCGAGGAAGCCTGTTCCACTGAGGAACCGCTCTTAACCGTCATAGAATCCTAGAATTGGAAGAGACCTCCAGAGTCATCTAGTCCAACCCGCTGCACAATGCAGGAGACTCACAAACCCCTCCCCCTAAATTCACAGGATCCTCATTGCTGTCAGATGGCCATCTAGCCTCTGTTGAAAAACCTCCATGGAAGGAGAGCCCACCACCTCCCGAGGAGGAAGCCTGTTCCACTGAGGAACTGCTCTAACGATCAGGAAGTTCTTCCTAATATTGAGCTGGAAACTCTTTTGATTTAATTTCAACCCATTGGTTCTGGTCCTACCTTCTGGGGCCACAGAAAACAATTCAACACCCTCCTCTGTCATCAGGTTGATGCTCTGAAGGGGACAGGAAACTGCCCATCTCAAGGGGTCACCTCCAGTGTTCCCTCTAAGCTGAGTTAGCGTGAGCGAGCTCCCAGATTTTTAGCCTCCAGCTCACACCTTTTTGTCTCCGCTCAGGAAGGACGACCCCAGAGCACACTAATTCAAGCAGTCGCTCCCAGCTTTAACGCCAGTAGCTCACACAGTAGCATCTTTGCTTACAGGACTCTGCAGCTTAGAGGGAACATGGGTCACCTCATAAGAAGACCACCTCTGAAAGCAAGTCCCTGTGAGGCTAATTCTAGTTGTTCACATGCAGAGTAAAGATCCTGGAAGGAGAGAACGGAGCACGGAGCGGAGCCTACGCTGCAGCCTCCCGGCACATGCTCGAAAGAGGCATGACAGCTAGTCACGGAGTTGAGGAGGTGGCGGAGTGTGGCCTATTTTTAACTGGGCCAGATCTCTGCTGCACGCCACCCAGAGTGCTGTCGGGGTCGCATGAGATACACACAGCCAATCCTGGGATTTGTGACATGTGAAATAAACCACATCCGCTGTCGCTAAGCTTTTTTGTCCCTCTGAGAAAGATTATCTGGCAGGAGTTTAAAGGCCGGCATAAAAGGAGGCAAAGTTGGCTGGGCTCGAACCCAGGAAACTCGGCAAGCCATAAGAACATAAGAATATAAAAGAAGCCCTATCAGATCAGACCAATGGCCCATCCAGTCCAACACTCTGTGTCACATAAGAACATAAGAGAAGCCCTGTTGGATCAGGCCAACACTCTGTGTTACATAAGAACATAAGAAAAGCCCTGTTGGATCAGGCCAGTGGCCCATCCAGTCCAACACTCTGTGTCACATAAGAACATAAGAGAAGCCCTGTTGGATCAGGCCAACAGCCCATCCAGTCCAACACTCTGTGTCACATAAGAACATAAGAGAAGCCATGTTGGATCAGGCCAGTGGCCCCTCCAGTCCAACACTCTGTGTCACATAAAAACATAAGAGAAGCCCTGTTGGATCAGGCCAGTGGCCCATCTAGTCCAACACTCTGTGTCACAAAAGAGAAGCCCTGTTGGATCAGGCCAGTGGCCCATCCAATCCAACACTCTGTGTCACATAAGAACATAAGAGAAGCCCTGTTGGATCAGGCCAGTGGCCCATCCAGTCCAGCACTCTGTGTCACATAAGAGCAGAAGAGAAGCCATGTTGGATCAGGCCAATGGCCCATCCAGTCCAACACTCTGTGTCACATAAGAACATCAGAGAAGCCATGTTGGATCAGGCCAATGGCCATGTTAATCACCCTTTGGGTGAAGAAGGACTTCTTTTTATCTGTTTTAACCTGTCTGCTCAGCAATTTCATCGAATGCCCACGAGTTCTTGTATTGTGAGAAAGGGAGAAAAGTACTTCTTTCTCTACTTTCTCCATTCCATGCATTATCTTGTAAACCTCTATCATGTCACCCCGCAGTCGACGTTTCTCCAAGCTAAAGAGTCCCAAGCGTTTCAACCTTTCTTCATATGGAAAGTGCTCCAGCCCTTTAATCATTCTAGTTGCCCTTCTCTGCACCTTCTCTAATGCTATAATATCCTTTTTGAGGTGCGGCGACCAGAACTGCACACAGTACTCCAAATGAGACCGCACCATCGATTTATACAGGGCATTATGATACTGGCTGATTTGTTTTCAATTCCCTTCCTAATAATTCCCAGCATGGCGTTGGCCTTTTTTTATTGCAAACGCACACTGTCTTGACATTTTAAGCCATTACAAATGGACACTGCCGGTGTTAGACATACAGCAGCAATCTAAGAGAGCCCTGATTTAAAAAAAAAATGTTTTCCCAGAGTAACCAATTTTAGAAAAGTGCAGCATTTCAGGCATCACAGAAATCTTCATCCAGCAGATTGCAAAGGACACAGTCCTGCTGGAACAACGGCCCCGAGACAGTCAGACGGACACATTCCACCAGATACTGACAACTGAGAGAAGGGCTGCCAAGTCTGACTCAAGAAATATCTGGGGACTTCGGGGGTGGAGCCAGGAGCAAGGGTGTGGCAAGCACAGTGGGACTTCAAAATACGCCCTGGCCATCACGTTTAAAGGGACCGCACACCTTTAAAATGCCTTCCTTCCGTTTGGAAATGATGAAGGATAGGGGCACCTTCTTTGGGGGCTCATAGAATTGGACCCCCTGGCCCAATCCTTTTGAAACATAGAGGGTACTTTGGGAAAAGGCACTGGATGCTATGCTGAAAATTTGGTGTATCTATATCAAAAAACAGCCCCCCCCCCCCAGAGCCTCAGCTACTCATGGATCAATTCTCCACTATAAATCCAATATCTTCTTCTTCTTTATTTCTTTACTTCACCTCTCCCCTGTGAGGGCCTGAGGCAGCTTGTACCCTTCTCCTCTCCTCTATTTTTTCTTCACAAGTGCCCTGTGAGGAGACGAGGCTGACTGGCCAGTGAACCTTCACGGCAGAATGGGGATTCAAACCCAGGTCTCCTGGATATTAAGAAGAATTGCAGATTTATACCCTGCCCCACTCTCTGAATCAGAGACTCAGAGCGGCTCACAATCTCCTCTCCCCACAGCAGACACCCTTTGAGGTGGGTGGGGCTGAGAAAGCTCTGACAGAAGCTGCCCTTTCAAGGACAACTGTGTGAGAGCTCTGGCTGACCCAAGGCCATTCCAGCAGGTGCAAGTAGAGGAGTGGGGAATCAAGCCTGGTTCTCCCAGATAAGAGAGCTCTGGCTGACCCAAGTCCATTCCAGAAGGTGCAAGTAGAGGAGTGGGGAATCAAGCCTGGTTCTCCCAGATAAGAGAGTTATGGCTGACCCAAGATCATTCCAGCAGGTGCAAGTGGAGGAGTGGGGAATAAAACCCGGTTCTCCCAGATAAGAGAGCTCTGGCTGAACCAAGGCCATTCCAGCAGCTGCAAGTGGAGGAGTGGGGAATCAAGCCTGGTTCTCCCAGATAAGAGAGCTCTGGCTGACCCAAGTCCATTCCAGAAGGTGCAAGTAGAGGAGTGGGGAATCAAGCCTGGTTCTCCCAGATAAGAGAGTTATGGCTGACCCAAGATCATTCCAGCAGGTGCAAGTGGAGGAGTGGGGAATAAAACCCGGTTCTCCCAGATAAGAGAGCTCTGGCTGACCCAAGGCCATTCCAGCAGCTGCAAGTGGAGGAGTGGGGAATGAAAGCCGGTTCTCCCAGATAAGAGAGCTCTGGCTGACCCAAGGCCATTCCAGCAGCTGCAAGTGGAGGAGTGGGGAATGAAAGCCGGTTCTCCCAGATAAGAGAGCTCTGGCTGACCCAAGGCCATTCCAGCAGCTGCAAGTGGAGGAGTGGGGACTCAAACCCGGTTCTCCCAGATAAGAGAGCTCTGGCTGACCCAAGGCCATTCCAGCAGGTGCAAGTGGAGGACTGGGGAATCAAACCTGCTTCTCCCAGATAAGAGTCCGCACACTTAACCAGTACACCAAACTGGCTCTCTAAACTCCCCCACAATGGTTCTTGTTTTCATCTTGGGGTGTGGGGGGGGGGCGTTCTTATGTCTTTCTCAACAGGAGGGTCAGAGGGGAAGTGGGGCAGGGTGGAAACAGGGACAGGAAATGCCCTGTGAGACGATCCAAGGCCCCTTCCTTCCTTCCTTGCAGAGCGGAGGGGGAGCGGCCACATTGATTCTTGCTTTGTGTCGAGCTGACCGCGGCTAATGGGGGGTGGGGGAAAGGATGCTCTCTCCTTCCCACCAATCAATCTTGGGGGGGGGGCCTGCAAGCAAGCAGGGCTGGACAGAACATGGGGGGGGCTTTTTAAAACAATCAAGCTAATCTTTGGCACCATCTGCCTTTTTCTTGCTAGCTACGGAAAGGCCTGAGCCAGGCTGAAAACCCAATGAGGAGGGAGGTCTGTAGAAGCAGCTGAGGCTGGGAAATGGGGCGGGGTGGGGGGGAGACAAGACACGGCGGCACCAGAGAATCCCCTGACGCTGCAGTAACGTCGCTGGCACGCTCTTGCGTTGAAAGGAATGGGAAGGCCAGAGCCAGCTGCTGTCCCTCCCCCTCTATTGTCCTTCTGTGATTTCCTCACCATCACCCCAGTCTGTCACCCCACTGTCCCTACTTGAAGGCAACCCCATCAGAGAAGAAGATTGCAGCTTTGTACCCTGCCCTTCTCTCTGAACTCAGAGTGGTTCACAATCTCCTAGATCTTCTCCCCCCACAAGAGATACCCTGCGAGGCGGGTGGGGCTGAGAGAGCTTTTACAGCAGCTGCCCTTTCAAGGACAACTCCTGCGAGAGCTATGGCTGACCCAAGGCCATCCCAGCAGCTGCAAGTGGAGGAGTGAGGAATCAAACTCAGTTCTCCCAGATAAGAGTCCACGCACATAAGAAGAAGACGACTGCAGATTTATACCCCGCTCTTCTCTCTCTGAATCCGAGACTCAGAGTGGCTCACAATCTCCTATATCTTCTCCCCACACAACAGACACCCTGTGAGGTGGGTGGGGCTGAGAGAGCTCTGACAGAACTCCTGCAAGAGCTATGGCTGACTCAAAGCCATGCTAGCAGGTGCAAGTGGAGGAGTGGGGAATCAAACCCGGTTCTCCCAGATAAGAGTCCGCGCACTCAACCATGACACCAAACTGGCTCTCACAGAAGCTGCCCTTTCAAGGACAATGTGAGGGCTATGGCCAACCCAAGGCCATTCCAGCAGCTGCAAGTGGAGTAGTGGGGAATCAAACCCGGTTCTCCCAGATAAGAGTCCGCGCACTCAACCACGACACCAAACTGGCGCTTGGTTCTCTGGCATGTTCAGTGAGGGCTGCCCTCAGTTGGCAACCTTCAAGGACTAAGATTGCAAAGTGCAATTCAAGAAATACCTGGGGGATTTGGGGGTGGAGCCAGGACCAAGGTTGTGACAAGCATCATTGAACTCCAAAGGGAATTCTGGCCATCAGATTTAAAAGGGACGGCACACCTTTTAAATGCCTTCCTTCCATTGGAAAGAATGAAGGACAGTAGCACGTTCTTTTGGGGCTCACAGAATTGAACCCACTAGTCCAATCTTTTTGAAACATGGAGGGTATTTTGGGGAGAGGCACTGGATGCTATGCTGAAAATTTGGTGTCGTTGCTTCAAAAAAACCCAGTCTGCACAGAGCCCCAAATACCCATAGCTGAATTCTCCATTATACCCTATGGGAATCGGTCTCCACAGGGAATAATGGCGTGTCCAGCAGACATTTCCCCCCCCCCATGCTTTCTGAAGTCCCTGAAGCAGGGGGAGGGCCTCCAAACTGGGGGAATCCCCTGCCCTCACCTGGGGATTGGCAACGGTATCAAGGGCACCCCCAACCCCAAATGTGGTCTTGGGTATGCACCGCTGTCATACCCAGCGCAAGTCCTTCGCCTCAGCCCCTGCTCATTGCGACAGGATTTGCACAAGAGAACGTCCTGAGAGACTGCCCTCTTCCGCGGACGGAAATGATTCATGGAACACGCGTGTGTGCAAACCCTCTGACAGGGAATGGCTTCTTTCCATGAGATAGAGGAAACTACTGTCCGCTCTTGGGTTTTGAAAAAGGGAAGCCATCAGTCATTTCCATCAGGTGTTTGCAACACATTTAGCAGCCTCTTGGCCTTGTTCGAGTTCTAGAGCCAGTCTGGTGTAGTGGTTAAGTGTGCGGACTCTTATCTGGGAGAACAGGGTTTGATTCCCCACTCCTCCACTTGCACCTGCTGGAATGGCCTTGGGTTAGCCATAGCTCTCGCAGGAGTTGTCCTTGAAAGGGCAGCTGCTGTGAGAGCCCTCTCAGCCTCACCCACCTCACAGGGAGTGTTGGTGGGGGGAGAAAGAAAAGTAAAGGAGATTGTAAAGCCAGTTTGGTGTAGTGGTTAAGTGCGCGGGCTCTTATCTGGGAGAACAGGGTTTGATTCCCCACTCCTCCACTTGCACCTGCTGGAATGGCCTTGGGTCAGCCATAGCTCTGGCAGAGGTTGTCCTTGAAAGGGCAGCTGCTGTGAGAGCCCTCTCAGCCCCACCCACCTCACAGGGTGTCTGTCGTGGGGGAGGAAGATAAAGGAGATTGTGAGCCGCTCTGAGACTCTGAGATTCAGAGTGGAGGGCGGGATATAAATCCAATATCATCTTCTTAATTTGTGATTTCTGGTACAAGGAAAGAAAGAGCACCATTTAAGGAAACAGGATTCGGGGCCTACTGGTTTGGGACCCCTCTCTCTCCTTCGCTCATTTGAACCACACATGGAATCCAGAGTTTTTTCCATGTGCCCTGTTTAATCATATCAGCAATGCCAGACACACTGCTGATGTTGCTACTGCCAAGTATTTATTTTATTTAAAACATTTAATAGCCATTTTTCTGAAAACTGCTTTAAGCAGAGGGCCAGTTTCCTATAGTGCAGGGGGGGCGTCAAACTTAGAATCAGAATCCTAGAGTTGGAAGGGACCTCCAGGATCATCTAGTCCAACCCCCTGCACAGTGCAGGAAACCCACAAATACCTCCCCCTAAATTCACAGCATCTGCATTGCTGTCAAATGGCCATCTAGCCTCTGTTTAAAAACCTCCAAGGAAGGAGAGCGCACCACCTCTCAAGGAAGCCTGTTCCACTGAGGAACCGCTCTAACGGTCAAAAAGTTCTTCCTAATGTTGAGCCGGAAACTCTTTTGATTTACTTTCAACCCGTTGGTTCTGGTCCTGCCTTCCAGGGCCACAGAAAACAATTCCACACTATCCTCTCTAGGACAGCCCTTCAAGGACTTGAAGATGGTGATCCTATCACCTCTCAGCTGCCTCCTCTCCAGGCTAAACATCCCCAGCTCCTTCAACCTTTCCTCATAGGACTTGGTCTCCAGACACCTCACCATCTTCGTCACACTCTGGACCCGTTCTATAGCCTTCTTAAAATGTGGTGCCCAAAACTGAACACCATACTTCAAGAGAGGTCTTACCAGAGCAGAGCAAAGCGATACCATCACATCACGTGATCTGGAAATTATACTTCTGTTGATACAGCCCAAAATTGCATTTGCCTTTTTAGCCACTGAATCACACTGTTGACTCATGTTCAGCGTATGGTCCACTAAGACCCCTAGATCCTTTTCGCACAGACTACTGCTAAGACAAGTCTCTCCCGTCCTATAACCATGCAAAGGATTTTTCCTACCGAAATGCAGAACTTTACATTTATCCCTGTTAAAATTCATTTTATTGGTTTTAGCCCAGTTTGCCAACTTGTTTAACATTAAGAGCCACAGAGAGTAAATGTCAGATGTTTGAGATCCACAACGCATGAACATCAGATGTTTGAAAGCCGCAAGGAAGGCAGGCAGGCAAATAGGTGGGGGAGGGAGGTGGAGGTGGAAAGAAAGCAACTTTAAATGCATTTTCTAAGCTGGCTAGGCTTGGAGAAGTGGTTTCAAAAGAGAAATGCCTCCTCCAAGATGGACGGGGTCTTCGAGAGTCACGCAATTTGGGTAAAACAGCCACATGTCGTTCCCGAGCTGCAGTTTTGCCACTGGTTAAGAAGAGCAGACTCTCATCTCGTGAACCGGGTTTGGAGCCAACTGGGTGACCCCGGGCCAGTCCCAGTTCTCTCAGCTGTTCTCTCAAGAGCAGTTCTCTCCAAACTCTCTCAGCCCCACCTGCCTCACAGGGTGTCTGTTGTGCGGAGACGAAGGAAAGGAGATTGGAAGCTGCTCTGGGACTCTGAGTGTATCTCTTCTTCAGCAGTGAACCCATGAAGCTGCCTTCTGCTGAATCAGACACACACGCACCCTGCTTCATCATGGTCAGTATTGCTACTCACACTGGCAGCAGTGCCGGGGGCTGAACCTGGGACCTTCTGCCTGCCAAGCAGAGGCTCTGCCAGTGAGCTATGGCCCCTCTCCATGGCTCTCCAGGGTCTCAGGCTGAGGTCTTTCCCATCACCTCCTGCCTGGTCCTTTTAACTGGAGATGCCGGGGATTGAACCTGGGACCTTCTGAATGCCAAGCAGAGGCTCTGCCCCTGAGCTATGGCCCCTCTCCAGGGTCTCAGGCTGAGGTCTTTCCCATCACCTCCTGCCTGGTCCTTTTAACTGGAGATGCTAGGGATTGAACCTGGGCCCTTCTGCATGCTAAGCAGAGGCTCTGCCACTGAGCTATGGCCCCTCTCCATGGCTCTCCAGGGTCTCAGGCTGAGGTCTTTCCCATCATCTCCTGCCTGGTCCCTTTAACTGGAGATGCTGGGGACTGAACCTGGGACCTTCTGCCTGCCAAGCAGAGGCTCTGCCCCTGAGCTATGGCCCCTCTCCATGGCTCTCCAGGGTCTCAGGCTGAGGTCTTTCCCATCACCTCCTGCCTGGTCCTTTTAACTGGAGATGCCGGGGATTGAACCTGGGACATATGAACATATGAAGCTGCCTTCTACTGAATCAGACCTTCGGTCCATCAAAGTCAGTATTGTATTCTCAGACTGGCAGCGGCTCTCCAGGGTCTCAAGCTGAGGCTTTTCACACCTATTTGCCTGGACCCTTTTTTGGAGATGCCAGGGATTGAACCTGGGACCTTCTGCTTCCCAAGCAGATGCTCTACCACTGAGCCACCGTCCCACCGTCCCTTGACCTTCTGCATGCCAAGCAGAAACTGTTCCTCTGAGCCGCAGCCCCTCCTCCAGGCCTTGACTCTTGAAACCCTGAATCTCTTGTTGGTTTCGAAGCTGCTTCTGGCCTCAGATCCAGCTTCCTTCCCTTTTTCTGAGCTCAAGGCGACTTACAAACCCCAGAGAAAACACACCGATTTCTGTCAGCTTGAGCTACTGTCAGAAGCGCTCTTTATCGGACGAACTGAGCCCTGACTCACAAAAGCTGTCCCCTGGAACATTTCATTCAGTCTTTAAAGTACTACTGGACTTGAATGTCGTTCTGCTCAACACACTTTGGAAGACACAACAAAGGATTCTGTTCCCCCAAGTTTCCCGTGGACAACCTCTGCCAGAGCTCTGGCTGACCCAAGGCCATCCCAGCAGCTGCAAATGGAGGAGTGGGGGCTCAAGTGTGGGAGACAGACAATAGGCATGATCCAGATATGCAGTTGGAGCTTCGGTTTACGAGTCAGGCCAATGCAATGGCGGACATCTGTTGTCCTCGTTGAAGGAAGGAGCTATCAGAATCCCACAAGAATTCGCACTCCTTCCCCTCTAGGTGCGAAAACTTCAGACCCTCAGTCCAGGATGTCTGTTAAGCAGAAGGAACAGGGGCTGGATCTACCCCCCCCCCACACACACACTCTTGCACTGATAAATACAAACTTTCACTTGCTGGGGACATTATCAGATTCATGGGAAATGCATTCATCACGGTCTGGAATTCCCTCCAAGAAGTGGACTGAAGGATTCAAACAGCATTTGTGCCCTGGTTGGGGGGGTGGGAAGATCTGGGCAATGCCCAGAACAGTCTGCGAAGGGGCTGAGTTCCCTGGACGTGCTGAAGGAATGATGCAAATTAAACAAAGATACACATTAGCTTCATTTGCATGATTTATACAAGTCAAAAATCTTCCTTTTGGATTTGGGTTGCCTCTAAAAAGATGAAGAAGAAGAAGACAGGAGATTTATACCCCGCCCTTCTCTCTGAATCAGAGGCTCACAATCTCCTATATCTTCTTCCCCCACAACAGACACCCTGTGAGGTGGGTGGGGCTGAGACGGCTCTCCCAGCAGCTGCCCTTTCAAGGACTGAGTCTCAGAGCAGCCTACAATCTCCTTTCGCTTCTTCCCCCACAACAGACAACCTGTGAGGGGGGTGGAGCTGAGAGAGCTCTCCCAGAAGCTGCCCTTTCAAAGACAGAGTTTCAGAGTGGCCTACAATCTCCTTTATCATCTTCCCCCACAACAGAGGTAGATGGGGCAGAGAGAGCTCTCCCTGAAGCTACCCTTTCAAGGACAGAGTCTCAGAGAGGCTCACAAACTCCTTTATCTTCTCCCCCCACAACAGACACCCTGTGAGGTGGGTGGGGCTGAGAGAGCTCTCACAGAAGCTGCCCTTTCAAGGACAGAAACTCAGAGTGGCTTACAATCTCCTATATCTTCTCCCCCCCCACAACAGACACCCTGTGAGGTGGGTGGGGCTGAGAGAGCTCTCACAGAAGCTGCCCTTTCAAGGACAGAAACTCAGAGTGGCTTACAATCTCCTATATCTTCTCCCCCCCACAACAGACACCCTGTGAGGTGGGTGGGGCTGAGAGGGCTCTCACAGCAGCTGCCCTTTCAAGGACAGAAACTCAGAGTGGCTTACAATCTCCTATATCTTCTCCCCCCCACAACAGACATCCTGTGAGGTAGATGGGGCTGAGAGAGCTCTGACAGAAGCTGCCATTTTAAGGACAACCTCTGCCAGAGCTATGGCTGACCCAAGGCCATGCCAGCAGGTGCAAGTGGAGGAGTGGGGAATCAAACCCGGTTCTCCTAGATAAGAGTCTGCACATTTAACCACTACACCAAACTGAAGAAGAAGATATTGAATTTATATTGCACCCTCCACTCAGAGTCTCAGAGCGGCTCACAGTCTCCTTTCCCTTCCTCCCCCACAACAGACACCCTGTGAGGTGGGTGGGGCTGAGAGGGCTCTCCCAGCAGCTGCCCTTTCAAGGACAACCTCTGCTGGAGCTATGGCTGACCCAAGGCCCTTCCAGCAGCTGCAAGTGGAGGAGTTGGGGATCAAGTGTGGGAGACAGACAATAGGCATGATCCAGCGAGAAGATCTTCTGCAGAAACGCCATTGCCATCAATAGGAGCTGCACGTGTGTTCATTTCAGTGGGGCTGACGCAGGAGAATTTCCCGCTAGATTGGGCCCCACATTAATTAGAAGGGGGGGGGGGAATCCCTCACCTTGGCCATCAAAGCATCCTGGGAAAAGCTTCCCAAGGCCTCTCTGAATTGCCCTTCCTTCTTGCTGACTCAAGATCACTCCCGTCTGTTCCCATCAGCTTCTGCGTTGCTGTGTAAGTGAGATAAGGGCTTGAGGAACAATTGCTTTGGCTAGAACCAGCATCACAGTGGAGGAGGGGGCCATTTTCTGTCTGTGTGAAAGATGGAGAATTTGTGGAGGTACCCAGGGGGAGAAATCTGGTTCATTTGCCACAGGGACAGCAGGAGGAGAACCCCAGAGCCAGCGTTCCCTTTAAGCTGAGTTAGTGTGAGTTAGCTCACAGGGGGTTTTTTTGCTTCTCGCTCACACATTTCTGTCTTGGCTCAGGAAAAAATGGCCCCATAGCACACTAATTTTTGCAGTAGCTCGGAAACTAAGCCAGGTCAGTCTTTGGTTAGTATTTGAATGGGAGACCTCCACGGAAGTCCAGCGCAGGGGAAGGCGATGGCAAACCATCCCTGAACACCTGGAAAGCACAAGCTAACCTGATCTCATGAGACTTCAGAAGCTAAGCGGGGTCAGACCTGGTTAGTACTTGGATGGGAGACCACCATGGAAGTCCAGAGTCAGAACACAGAGGCAGGCAACGGCAAGCCACCTCTGTTAGTGGTGAAGGACACCATCTAGTTCAGGGGTGGCCAAAATTGCTTAATGTGAGAGCCACATGGTGTTTGAGAGCCACAAGACATGAACGTCAGATGGTTGAGAGCCAGAAGGCAGGCAAAAAGATGGGGAGGGAGAGGCGGAAAGAAAGCAACTTTAACTTTAAATGCGTTCTCCAAGCCACTGGCTGGCTTGGCTTAGAGAAGTGATTTAAAGAGAGAAACGACATCTTCAAGCCAGACAGTGGGGGCTTCGAGAGCCACACAATATGTGTGAAAGAGCCACATGTGGCTCCCGAGCCACAGTTTGGCCACCCCTGGTCTAGTTCTAAGGACACCAGCATGGAGGACATACTTTTTCTCCCTGGGTTGAACTCTGACTCACAGTTTTGGAGGGACCTTCAGTTGTTAGGGTGGTGTGCTCCAGACCACAGCAATCTAGAATCACAGAATCATAGAGCTGGAAGGGACCATAGAGGCCATCTAGTCCAACCCCCTGCTCAGTGCAGGATCAGTCTAAAGCAAGGGTGGCCAAACTGTGGCTCAGGAGCCACATGTGGCTCTTTCAAATAAATTGTGTGGCTTTCAAAGCCCCCCCCCCTCATCATCCCTCCCATTGGCCAGCTTAGAGAAGGCATTTGTCTCTTTAAAGCCAGTCTGGTGTAGTGGTTAAGTATACGGACTCTTATCTGGGAGAACTGGGTTTGATTCCCCCCCTCCTCCACTTGCAGCTGCTGGAATGGCCTTGGGTCAGCCATAGCCCTGGCATATGTTGTCCTTGAAAGGGCAGCTGCTGTGAGAGCCCTCTCAGCCCAACCCACCTCACAGGGTGTCTGCTACAGGGGAAGAAGGTAAAGGAAATTGTAGGTCATTCTGAAACTGTGTCCTTGAAAGGGCAGCTGCTTTGAGAACCCTCTCAGCCCCACCCACCTCAATGGATGTCTGTTGTGGGGGAGGAAGGGAAAGGAGATTGTGAGCCCCTCTGAGACTTTTCGGAGTGGAGGGCGGGATATAAATCCAATATCTTCATCTACCTCACAGGGTGTCTGTTGTGGGGGAGGAAGGGAAAAGAGATTGTGAGCCCCTCTGAGACTCTTCGGAGTGGAGGGCAGGATATAAATCCAATATCTTCATCTACCTCACAGGGTGTCTGTTGTGGGGGAGGAAGGGAAAAGAGATTGTGAGCCCCTCTGAGACTCTTCGGAGTGGAGGGCGGGATATAAATCCAATATCTTCATCTACCTCACAGGGTGTCTGTTGTGGGGGAGGAAGGGAAAAGAGATTGTGAGCCCCTCTGAGACTCTTCGGAGTGGAGGGCGGGATATAAATCCAATATCTTCATCTACCTCACAGGGGGTCTGTTGTGGGGGAGGAAGGGGAAGGAGATTGTGAGCCGCTCTGAGACTCTTCGGAGTGGAGGGTGGGATATAAATCCAATATCTTCTTCTTCTTAAATCACTTCACCAAGCCAGGTGGCAACTTAGAAAATGCATTTAAAGTTGCTTTCTTTCCACCTCTCCTTCATATATTTTCCTTCCTTCCTCTCTCAAACTTCTGATGTTCTTGTCTCGCAGCTCTCAAACGTGACATTTATTCTACGAGGCTCTTATGTTAAACAAATTTGGTCACCCCTGCTCCGAAGCATCCCAACAAGTGTTCGTCCAGCCGCTGCTTAAAGACCGACAGTGTGGGGGAGCGCACGGCCTCCCCTAGGCGGCCCATTTCACTGCTCAGCTACTCCGATTGTAAGAAAAATTCTTCCTAATATCCAGGCCCTTAAGTGGCAAGGAAAGTGCATTTTGCCCGCAAGAGAAGATTTCACTGGGGGAAAACGTGACTTCTTCACAACAGATTGTGCTAGATGTTGCTATCCACACCTCCCCCCCCACCCCCCCTTATCCCATGACTGCGTCTGTAACTGGAGTATCCAGTATGCGCCTCTCTCCCTAATCACCTCTGTGCTTCTGGAAGGCTTCAGTTTCCTACCTGCCCAGCTGGCTTTTGTGGTAATTAAACCACCTTTGGAGAGGCCGACAGCTGGAGACCTCTTCACGCAACACCCCCCCCCCACACACACACACACACACCAGCAGTCTGCTTTCAGTTCCCCATTCCTTCCTGGATCTCTTCCTCTCTGCCCTTTCCCTGAAATGAGGCTTGCAAGCTGCATGCAAAACACCAGAGAAGGTTGTGCTGGGACCAGTGAGGCATGAAGGGCTGGGGGTGTCTGACCCTGTGCAAAGTTGGACCACAGCCTCTGTTTCTCTCTTGCTTTGCCCAGGTCTGGCTGGCCCGACTTTATCAGATCTTGGAAGCCAAGAAGGGCTGGCCTTGGTGATTTGAAGGGGAGACCTGGTAAGCAGGAGGTCCCAGGTTCAATCCCCGGCATCTCCAACTCAAAAGAATCCAGGCAAGGAGGTGTGAAATACCTCAGCTGGAGACCCTGGAGAGCCGCTGCCAGTCTGAGGAGACAAGACTGACTTTGAGGGACCGAGGGGGGGTCTGATTCAGTAGAAGGCAGCTTCATAAGTGTTAGGGAGGGACAGTGGCTCAGTGGTAGAGCCTCTGCTTGGTAAGCAGGAGGTCCCAGGTTCAATCCCCGGCAACTCCAACTCAAAAGGGTCCAGGCAAGGAGGCGTGAAAACCTCAGCTGGAGACCCTGGAGAGCCGCTGCCAGTTAGAGGAGGGACAGTGGCTCAGTGGTAGAGCCTCTGCTTGGGAAGCAGAAGGTCCCAGGTTCAATATCTAGCATCTCCAACTCAAAACGGTCCAGGCAAAGAGGCGTGAAAAACCTCTGCTTGAGACCCTGGAGAGCCGCTGCCAGTCTGAGGAGACAAGACTGACTTTGATGGACCCAGGGGGGGTCTGATTCAGTAGAAGGCAGCTTCATAAGTGTTAGGGAGGGACGGTGACTCAGTGGCTGAGCATCTGCTTGGTAAGCAGAAGATCCCAGGTTCAATCCCCTGCATCTCCATCTCAAAAGGGTCCAGGCAAGGAGGCGTGAAACACCTCAGCAGGAGACCCTGGAGAGCCGCTGCCAGTCTGAGTAGACAAGACTGACTTTGATGGACCCAAGAGGGCCTGATCCAGTAGAAGGCAGCTTCAGAGGTTCAGATGTTCATGACCAGCCTGCCTGCCTGCCGTGCGTGTGTAGGGAGGGAGGGGGGGTGCTGACCAGAGTGGCTGCCCAGAGACCAGCAATGACCACCCACCTCAATCTGTCTCTTGCCTTCGTGACCTGGATTGCGCAGGCAACCCTGCTCTCAACAGAACTCTGGATGGGTGGGAGGTGGCCTCCACTGGTATGTGGATGGGAGACCGCCGGAGGGAATTCTGGGTGAGGCAGGGCCACACAAGGAGGGGCCGTGGCTCAGCGGGAGAGCCTCTGCATGGCCCGCAAAAGGTCCCCGGTTCCAATCCCCAGAAGCATCTCCAGTTCAAAGGGCTGGGAAAGACCTTTGAGGAGGCCCTGGAGGAGAGCGGCTGCCGGCCTGAGCACAGCCTGCTGACTGGGACGGCGCTGCCTGGGTTGAAGGCGGCTGCTTCCTGGGTGGCTGCCTTCTACTGGATCAGACCTTCCTGGGCCCATCAAAGTCAGTCTTGTCTACTCAGGCTGGCAGCGGCTTTCCAGGGTCTCAAGCGGAGGTTTTTCATGCCTACTTGCCTGGACCCTTTTTTGGAGATGCCAGGGACTGAACCTGGGACCGTCTGCTCACCAAGCAGAGGCTCTACTACTGAGCCCCCGTCCCTCCCTAACACTTATGAAGCTGACTTCTCTTGAATCCGAGCCTCCTCGGTCCATCGGAGTCAGTCTTGTCTCCTCAGACCGGCAGCGGCTCTCCGGGGTCTCAAGCCGAAGTTTTTTCACGCCTCCTTGCCTGGACCCTTTTGAGTTGGAGACGCCAGTGGGGATTGAACCTGGGACCTCCCGCTTCCCAAGCAGAGGCTCTACCACTGAGCCGCCGTCCCTCCCCGTCCCCCGAAGTGTCTCCTGCCCAGCCGAGCAGGAGGGAGAGAGGGGGGTGGGCAGGCGGTCTTGGGGGGGGGGTCCCTCCCTCCGGGAGGCTCCCGGGCGCGGCGGGGGGTGGATCTCCTTCCTCTCTCCCGGACCCGGGGATCCTACCTCCTTCTCGGCGACGAAGAGCTGCTCCCCGCGCAGGAGGACGTAGCGCTGCTTCCAGAGCTGGCGGAAGAGGCCCTTCCCGCAGAACTTGCGCACCCAGCCCACCTTCTCGGGCGCCGCCGACGGCACCGCCGGGCCCCCCGGGCCTCCCTCGGCCGGGCCCTGCGGGAAGCAGAGCAAAGGCGGCGTGAGCAGAGGGGCCTTCCCCGCCCCCCCCCGCAGCCCCCTCACCCCCCCCCCCTGCAGCCCCCCCACCCACCCACCCGCTTGGAGGCCGCCGCCGTCTTCTTCATGGGGGCGCCGCCTCAGGGGCTCCGCGCGGCCAGCCGGCGCACAAAGCAGGAGGCAAGCGGCACCTGCAGGCCCGGCCCGGCCCGCGCGGCTGCACCACGGCGGCTCCCTCCAGCACGCCGCGGCCGACTGAAGAGCCCGCGGCACCTGGCCGCCTCCGAGGGGAGGGGAGGGGAGGGCAGGGCTGCCCGCTCCCGCTCCCGCTCGCTTCCCCCGCCTTTGTCTGCCTCCCGGGAGGGGGAGGGGAGGGGAGGGGAGGCGCGCGGCCGGCGTGGGAACGGGGGGAGGGGCAGCCCGGCGCGCCCCCGAGCCCGGGGATGCCCCAGCAGAGCCCGGCCAGGCCAGCACACCGCCTCCCCCGAGGAAGGGGCCAGCGCGGGCATGCATGCCGGGAGGGGAGGCGCCCCCCGCAATCCTCCCGCAAAAGCGAAACAGGCCCCGCGCCCGGGGGGGGACCCCCCCCCATCCATCGCCGGGAGGAGGAGGAGGAGGATGCGCTGGCCCGTTGCCACGGCAACCGCCCCGCCGGCTCCTGCTGTGGTACCCAAGTCCTGGCGCATCGCTCGTCCGCTCCGTCCTCCCCGCCGCCGGGCAGCCCAGGGCGCGCCCTGATTGGCTGGGCTGGGCCGGGCAGGGAGGGAGGGGGCAGACAGGTAAGCTGCCGGCTAGGGAAACCCCCCCCCGCCCCAACTTATTTATTTTGGAAATGGTGAGGATGGCCCCACGCCAGAGTAGCGAGTGGGACTCCGCCGGGGCTGAGTGGCACAGCATCGGCTGGTAGGCAAAAGATCCCCGGTTCTGGCCCCGGCAGCATCTCTGGCTGAAAGGACCAGGCAGGAGTCAAAGCTCAGACAAGGAAGGAAGGAGAAAGAAAAAGGAAGGAAGGGAGGGAGGGAGGGAGGAAGGAAGGAAGGAAGGAAGGAAGGAAGGAAGGAAGGAAGGAAGGAAGGAAGGAAGGAAGGAAGGAATGGAAAGAAGGAAGGAAGGAAGGAAGGAATGGAAAGAAGGAGAAAGAAAAAGGAAGGAGGAAGGAAGGAAGGAAGAGAAAGAAGGAGAAAAAAGGAAGGAAGGAAGAGAAAGAAGGAGAAAGAATGAGGAAGGAGGAAGGAAGGAAGCAAGGAAGGAAGAGAAAGAAGGAGAAAGAATGAGGAAGGAAGGAAGGAAGGAAGAGAAAGAAGGAGAAAGAAAAAGGAAGGAGGAAGGAAGAAAGAGAAAGAAGGAGAAAAAAGGAAGGAAGGAAGGAAGGAAGGAAGGAAGGAAGGAAGGAAGGAAGGAAGGAAGGAAGGAAGGAAGGAAGGAAGGAAGGAAGTCACCTTAGTCTCTGAGGCACTGCTGGGTTCAAGTCTTCCATTTGGAGCAGATGCTCATTGTCATGGCCGTCCTCTTTCCCACGTGAGGAACAATCCTTTCCAGCCCAAGCAGGGAGAGCAAAGATCCTCAATAACCAGTGTGGGGTAGGGGCTAAGAATGTCGGACTACTGTCTGGGAGACCTGGGTTCAAATCCCCTCTTGTGCCATAGAAACTCGCATAGTGACCCTGGGCCAGTCACATACTCAGCCCAACCTACCTCACAGGGTTGTTGTGTGGACAAAGTGGAAGAGAGGAGAATGATGTCCACTGCTTTTATTTATTTCATTTATAAAAAGGTAGAGGTACTCCCCTGTGCGTGCACCAGTTGTTTCTGACTCTGAGGTGACGTCTCTTCACAATGTTTTCACGGCGGACTTTTTACAGGGTGGTTTGCCCTTGCCTTCCCCAGTCATCTACCCTTTCCCCCCAGCAAGCTGGGTACTCCTTTGACCAACCTCGGAAAAATGGAAGGCTGAGTCAACCTGGAGCTGGCTACCTGAACCAGCTTCCAGCAGGATCGAACTCAGGTCGTGAGCAGAGAGTTCAGACTGCAGTACTGCAGCTTCTCCATTCTGTGCCACGGGGCTCTTCTATATTTTATAGCTCTCCCCTTTCTCCCCAAGGGGGATACAAAATGCTTTCCCTCTCCTCCATTTTATCCTGTGAGGTAGGTTAAGGCTGAAAGTGTGAGGCTGGCGCAAAGTCCTCCAGGGAACATCCATGCCACACATGGAGATTCAAACCTGGGACTCCAGATACTAGTCCAGCATTCCACCCACTACGGACAGCGGTGTCAAACTCATTCGTTATGAGGGACGGATCTGATATAAATGAGACTCTGTTGGGCCAGACCATGCGTGTCATAAAATGTAGCAGAGATATAAAGTTTATAAAGCTCACAGACAAACACAATTAAAGATTTTTTAAAAAACTTAAAATAAAACATGTTTAAAACATAAGCACTCGGTCTTAAAGGTGCTTTCTTTGTATCTCTCCCACACAATCCAGGGAACTGGGCAAAGGAAGCTCTGGCTCTTTCCTTCCTTCCCCAGCGGACCAGGAGGGGGAGGAGCCTCAGCCAATAGAAGGAAGAGAGGCTTCAGTAGCTCTGCGGTGCGATTGAGCGAGCCCGGCAAAGCAAGCTGTGATGCAGAAAGAGCACAATAAACAAACAACTGTGCACAAGTGAATTTAAACAGACTCTATTTCTTCAAACAAAATACAAAGATACCCTGTGAACAATGAAATTCATAAGGTGTAGGTTTTAAGCCAATAGTTCATAAATAGTACATAAATTCATGTGGCAACCAATTTTCTTCTAAGTAGCAGAACGATCAAATCCCCATGAAAGAAGGCTCCAAAAGCTGATATGTCCTTAATGTGTGTCGACTTCCTGAAGAATTGCAGTTTTATACCCCGCCCTTCTCTCTTAATCAGAGACTCAAAGCGGCTTACAATCTCCAATATCTTCTCCCCCCACAACAGACACCCTGTGAGATGAGTGGGGATGAGAGAACTCTCACAGTAGCTGCCCTTTCAAGGACACAGTCTCAGAGCGGCTCACAATCTCCTTTCCCTTCCTCCCCCACAACAGACACCCTGTGAGGTAGATGAAGATATTGGATTTATATCCCACCCTCCACTCCGAGGAGTCTGAGCGGCTCACAATCTCCTTTCCCTTCCTCCCCCACAACAGACACCCTGTGAGGTAGATGGATACTGGATTTATATCCCGCCCTCCACTCCAAAGAGTCTCAGAGCGGCTCACCATCTCCTTTACCTTCCTCCCCCACAACAGACACCCTGTGAGGTAGATGAAGATATTGGATTTATATCCCGCCCTCCACTCTGAAGAGTCTCAGAGCAGCTCACAATCTCCTTTCCCTTCCTCCCCCACAACAGACACCCTGTGAGGTGGGTGGGGCTGAGAGGACTCTTACAGCGGCTGCCCTTTCAAGGACAACTTCTGCCAGAGCTATGGCTGACCCAAGGCCATGCTAGCAGGTGCAAGTGGAGGAGTGGGGAATCAAACCCAGTTCTCCCAGATAAGAGTCGCACACACTTAACCACTACACCAAACCGCTACACCAAACTGAAACGTGTACCAGGAAGTCGACAGACACGTTAAGGACATATCAACCTGTGGAGCCTTCTTTCATGGGGATCTTCTTCTTCTACTCTCGGCTTGGCTTCGCGAACGAAGATTTAAGAAGGGTGCAATAGTCCACGTTTGCTGCAGGCTCGCTGGTGGCTGACAAGACCAATGTGGGACAGGCAGGTCCGGCCACAGGGGCTGCAGGGAAAAGTCTGATTTAGGGTTGGTCCTGTAGCAGTGCGATTCTTCCTCAATCTCCTTTTGTCCTCAAGACCAGCTATGCGTGTGTTCTCAAAGGAAGAGACAGCCTGGTGGATGGTGTGCCTCCATGCTTTGCGATCTGAGGCTAGGTCAGACCACTGGTGATGGTTGATGTGACAGGTGCTAAGGGATTTCTTCAAGGAGTCCTTGTACCTCTTCTTTGGTGCCCCTCTATTTCGATGGCCGGTGGAGAGTTCGCCATACAGGGCAATCTTGGGAAGGCGGTGGTTTTCCATCCTAGAAATATGCCCTGCCCAGCGCAGCTGCGTCTTCAACAGCAGTGCCTCGATGCTGGTAACCTCTGCCCGCTTGAGGACTTCAGTGTTGGTCACAAAGTCACTCCAGTGGATGTTGAGGATGGTGCGAAGGCAGCGCTGATGAAAGCGCTCAAGGAGTCGCAGGTGATGACGGTATAAAACCCACGATTCGGAGCCATAGATGAGGGTTGTCATCACAACCGCTTTGTAAACATTGATCTTTGTGCCTTTTTTCAGATGCTTGTTGCTCCACACTCTTTTGTGCAGTCGGCCAAATGCACGGTTTGCCTTTGCCAGCCTGTTGTCAATCTCCTTGTCGATCTTGGCATCTGAGGAGATGATGCACCCCAGGTAGCTGAACTGCTGGACTGTCTTCAGAACTGATTCACCCACAGTGATGCAGGGAGGGTGATAATCTTCCTGGGGTGCAGGCTGGTGGAGAACTTCTGTCTTCTTCAGACTAACTTCTAGGCCGAATAGCTTGGCAGCCTCTGCAAAGCAGGACGTCATATGCTGCAGAGCTGATACCGAGTGGGAGACGAGTGCAGCATCATCAGCAAACAGTAGCTCTCGGATGAGTTTTTCCATTGTCTTGGAGTGTGCCTTTAGTCGCCTCAGGTTGAACAGGCTGCCATCGGTGCGATAGCGGATGTAGACACCATCGTCCTCATCTAGATCTACTGCGGCTCTTTGAAGCATCATGCTAAAGAAGATCGTAAAGAGAGTTGGCGCGAGAACGCAGCCTTGCTTTACACCTGTGCCTATTGGGAAGGGCTCCGAGAGGTCGTTGCAGTGTCTGACTTGGCCTCGCTGGTCTTCATGTAGCTGGATGATCATGCTGAGGAACCTTGGGGGACATCCTAAACGTTCCAAGATTTGCCACAGGCCTTTCCTGCTAACGGTATCGAAAGCTTTGGTAAGGTCGACAAAAGTCACATACAGACCCTTGTTCTGTTCCCTGCATTTCTCTTGGAGCTGCCTGAGAACAAATACCATGTCAGTGGTGCTCCTGTTAGCTCTGAAGCCGCACTGGCTCTCTGGGAGGAGTTCTTCTGCAATGGTGGGCACCAGTCTGTTCAGGAGTATTCTGGCAAGGATTTTGCCTGCGATGGAGAGCAGGGTTATCCCCCGGTAGTTGGAGCAGTCTGACTTTTCCCCTTTGTTCTTGTATAGGGTGATGATGATTGCATCGCGAAAGTCCTGTGGTAATTTGCCTTGTTCCCAGCAGGTGACAAGTACTTTGTGAAGTGAGCTATGTAGTACTGTGCCCCCATGCTTCCAGATCTCTGGTGGAATTCCATCAACTCCTGCTGCCTTGCCACTTTTCAGTTGCTTGATGGCTTTAACAGTCTCTTCTAGGGTGGGGATCTCATCCAACTCTGTTTTCACCGGTTGAAGTGGGGTGAGGTGGATTGCTGAATCTTGAACTACGCGGTTGGCACTGAAGAGAACCTGAAAATACTCTGACCACCGGTTCAGTATGGATGCCTTGTCTGTGAGGAGCACTTGGCCGTCTGCACTATGCAAGGGACTCTGAGCCTGATATGATGGACCATATACTGCCTTCAGGGCTTCGTAGAACCCTCTTAAATCACCAGTGTCTGCACACAGCTGGGTTCTCTCTGCAAGCTTGGTCCACCACTCGTTCTGAATGTCTCGAAGCTTGCGCTGGAGGTTGCTACATGCAGCGCGAAAGGTTGCTTTTTTCCCAGGACAGGAGGGCTGAGCAAGATGTGCTTGGTAGGCAGATCTCTTTTTTGCCAGTAATTCTTGGATCTCTTGATTGTTCTCATCAAACCAGTCCTTGTTCTTCCTTGTGGAGAACCCGAGGACTTCTTCAGAGATCTGCAGGACGGTAGTTTTTACGTGTTCCCAGAGTGCTTCTGGAGAAGGGTCTGTGGGGCAACTGAGGTCCTCAATTCTTGACTGGAGTTTTGCCTGGAAGGCAGCTTTAACTTCGGCTGACTGGAGGCTGCCAACCTGAAACTTCCTCCGAGGGATACCTCCTCTCCTGGGTGTGGGTTTAAAGTGAAGACGGAGATTGCAGCGTACAAGACGATGATCCGTATGACATTCTGCGCTGGGCATTACTCGGGTGTGTAAGACATCTCGAAGGTCTCTCTGGCGCACCAGAATGTAGTCGATAAGGTGCCAATGCTTGGACCGTGGGTGCATCCAGGTTGTCTTCAGACTGTTCTTCTGCTGGAAGATAGTGTTGGTGATGGTGAGCTGGTGCTCCATGCAGAATTCTAGCAGGAGGCGCCCGTTGTCATTGCAGTTTCCAATGCCGTGTTTGCCAAGTACTCCTTTCCAGGCTTCCGAGTCTTTACCTACTCTGGCATTGAAGTCGCCAAGGATGATCACCTTGTCCTCTGTAGGGGTTTTCCGTACGAGGTTGTGTAGATCAGCATAGAACTTGTTCTTTTCTGCAGGATCTGCTTGAAGGGTTGGGGCATACACACTGAAGAGTGTTGCATGCTGCTTGTTTTGAAGTGGGAGGCGCATGGACATGATGCGATCTGAGTGACCTGTTGGAAGGTTTTCGAGTTTGGAGGCAATGGAGTTCCTGACCATGAAGCCAACGCCAGAAAGGCGGCTCTCAGCCTTTGACTTACCCGACCAGTAGAGGGTATAGCCAGCACCGTGTTCTTAAAGACTACCTTCCTCAGGGAAACGGACCTCACTGAGAGCTGCTATGTCGATATTCAACCTGAGAAGTTCGTGGGCAACTAGAGCAGAGCGTCGTTCAGGGCGACCACTGCCTACTGTGTCAAGCATGGTTCTGATGTTCCAACACGCAAGCTTTAGTCTTTGCACACTTTGTGAGGCAGGTGCATGCCTTTTCTTTGTTGTTATTTTTCGACCGCAAGTAAGGATGCCCGTTGACCGCGGCTAGCCAACTGGGGTGGGGGAGACGAGCTTTGTTTAGGCCACCTTTTCTAGGCCCCTCTCCGTGTGGAGCAAGCAGTGCTGTCCCTAGATAAGGCTGCTTGGTCGTTCAGGGTGCTGCCGAAAGATGCTTTCGTCTCCGGGTTAGCATCAGGCGACCAATATCCTGAACCGCCTACATGCAGGATCGGGACTGCGGCTTCCAGTGGCACCTTCCACCTGCCGTTTCGCCCCTTGCCTATCGCTGCAGGACTTGATGCGTTGTGAGTTGTGTGTGTGGATATGCCCTTCAGGCCTGCGCAGAGGAATTTTTTAGGTGAAGCGCAGTGTGCGCGGTACTGGCTCCACCCTTTCACCTGGGGGTCATCTGCCATGGCCCAGTAAGCCGGGACGCCGGCAGTGAGTCCTCCAGGTGGTAGGTGTTACATTAACGAGCTCTATCTGCCCGGGTTTGATGTTAGAGTTTTCCTTCTCTTAGGCTGACGAGGTTGGTGGGCCCAGCCTGCCCATCCGGTTATACCGCCGGACACTTCGGTCGCACCATGACGTAGCAAACTCTGTGAAAACAGGGGGGACCAGCGAGAAGGTGTTGCTACGGATGCAGTAATGCAGGAGAGGCCATTGCAGTGACCATCTGCCAGGCATAGCCAGACAGTGACCACGCGGCGTTCACGACACCGGGAGAGGAGAGGCTATGTATTGCGCATGCACTTTCCCTGGGGGGGGTAGGATTCCCAGAGGGAGCCCACCCCCCCCACCACCCCCTTCTTCTACTACTCTTCTTCTACTACTCAGAAGGAAATTGGTTGCCTTGCTTTCTTGCGCTCAAATTGTGGAGCAGTTTTATAAAAAATTATATGAAGATAAGCAAGGTCAGAAATTGCAGTTAGAAGAATATATCAATCAAAATAACCTCAACAAATTTACAGAGGAACAGCAAAAAATTCTAAATAAGCTAATAACAATAAGGGAACTTGGAGAGGCAATGACATCTCAAAAGAATAGCAAAACTCCTGGGCCAGATAGCTCACCTGCAGAATTCTATAAAGCTTATGAAGAGTCTTTGCTCTTACCATTTAAGCGTCTTATTGAAAAGATTCAAGATGAAGGTCAAATACCAGCTTCATGGCAAGAAGCTACAATATCTTTGATTCCAAAAGAAAATAATGATTTGAAAGATATTAAAAACTATTGTCCAATTTCCCTTTTAAATGTGGCTTATAAATTTTTTTGCTGCAGTATTCGCACGACGTTTGAAGAAAGTTTGACAATCTATAGTACCCCATGATCGAGCAGGATTTCTTCCTAAAAGATATTTGAAAGACAACGTCAGAACAGTTTGGAATAGTTTGGAATATTATGAGAGTCATCCAGAGAAGCGACTGGCTTTAATTTGTTTAGATGCCGAGAAGGCCTTCGATAATGTCCGTTGGTATTTTATGTTACAACAATTGAAAGGCATGGAGTGTGGTGAAAATTTTTTGAGAGGAGTAGAAGTATTCTACAAAATATTCCTCACAAAACGCAAAGGTGACAGTGAATGGCGAACTAACAGGTGTTATTAATATTCACAAAGCTGCAAGACAAGGCTGTCCGTTGTCACCTCTGCCTTTTATCTTATCTTTAGAGATGTTGAATAATCAAATAAGGGAAGATGCAAATATAAAGGGAGCTGTGATAAAAGATGAACAATATAAACTCAGAGCCTTTGCCGATGATTTAGTCTTTATGCTAGAACAACCGATGGACTCAATAGACTGCCTTATAAATAAGATCAAACCATTTGGCTGTTATGCAGGATTAAAGATTAATTATCATAAAATAAAAATCTTTGACAAAGAATATGACGATGGAACAAATTCAATCCTTCCAGCAATAATCAGGATTTTTGTATGAAAAAAAGAATTAAATATTTAGGTGTTGTTATTTCAAATAGATGCAGCCACCTAAAAATAAATACCTGCAGCCAGTCAGTCTGACTTCAATACCGGGAGAGTTGGTAGAAAGCATTATCAAGGACAGAATGAGTAGGCACATTGATGAACACAGGTTATTGAGGAAGACTCAGCATGGGTTCTGTAAGGGAAGATCTTGCCTCACTAACCTGTTACATTTCTTTGAGGGGGTGAACAAACATGTGGACAAAGGAGACCCGATAGATGTTGTTTACCTTGACTTCCAGAAAGCTTTTGATAAAGTTCCTCATCAAAGGCTCCTTAGAAAGCTTGAGAGTCATGGAGTAAAAGGACAGGTCCTCTTGTGGATCAAAAACTGGCTGAGTAATAGGAAGCAGAGAGTGAGTATAAATGGGCAGTCTTCGCAGTGGAGGACGGTAAGCAGTGGGGTGCCGCAGGGCTCAGTACTGGGTCCCATGCTCTTTAACTTGTTCATAAATGATTTAGAGTTGGGAGTGAGCAGTGAAGTGGCCAAGTTTGCAGATGACGCTAAATTGTTCAGGGTGGTGAGAACCAGAGAGGATTGTGAGGCACTCCAAAGGGATCTGTTGAGGCTGGGTGAGTGGGCGTCAACGTGGCAGATGAGGTTCAATGTGGCCAAGTGCAAAGTAATGCACATTGGGACCAAGAATCCCAGCTGCAAATACAAGTTGATGGGGTGTGAACTGGCAGAGACTGACCAAGAGAGAGATCTTAGGGTCGTGGTAGATAACTCACTGAAAACGTCAAGACAGTGTGCGTTTGCAATAAAAAAGGCCACGCCATGCTGGGAATTATTAGGAAGGGAATTGAAAACAAATCAGCCAGTATCATAATGCCCCTGTATAAATTGATGGTGCGGTCTCATTGGGAGTACTGTGTGCAGTTCTGGTCGCCGCACCTCAAAAAGGATATTATAGCATTGGAGAAAGTCCAGAAAAGGGCAACTAGAATGATTAAAGGGCTGAAACACTTTCCCTATGAAGAAAGGTTGAAGCGCTTGGGGCTCTTTAGCTTGGAGAAACGTCGACTACGGGGTGACATGATAGAGGTTTACAAGATAATGCATGGGATGCAGAAAGTAGAGAAAGAAGTACTTTTCTCCCTTTCTCACAATACAAGAACTCATGGGCATTCGATGAAATTGCTGAGCAGACAGGTTAAAATGGATAAAAGGAAAATGGATAATTGCTGAGCAGACAGGTTAAAATGGATAAAAGGAAGTCCTTCTTCACCTAAAGGGTGATTAACATGTGGAATTCACTGCCACAGGAGGTAGTGGCAGCCACAAGCATAGCCACTTTCAAGAGGGGGTTAGATAAAAATATGGAGCAGAGGTCCATCAGTGGCTATTAGCCACAGTGTATATATAAATTTGGGGGGGTGGTGGGGGGTGGGCTCCCTCTGGGAATCCTACCCCCCCAGGGAAAGTGCATGCGCAATACATAGCCTCTCCTCTCCCGGTGTAGTGAACGCCGCGTGGTCACTGTCTGGCTATGCCTGGCAGATGGTCACTGCAATGGCCTCTCCTGCATTACTGCATCCGTAGCAACACCTTCTCGCTGGTCCCCCCCGTTTTCACAGAGTTTGCTACGTCATGGTGCGACCGAATTGTCCGGCGGTATAACCGGATGGGCAGGCTGGGCCCACCAACCTCGTCAGCCTAAGAGAAGGAAAACTCTAACATCAAACCCGGGCAGATAGAGCTCGTTAATGTAACACCTACCACCTGGAGGACTCACTGCCGGCGTCCCGGCTTACTGGGCCATGGCAGATGACCCCCAGGTGAAAGGGTGGAGCCAGTACCGCGCACACTGCGCTTCACCTAAAAAATTCCTCTGCGCAGGCCTGAAGGGCATATCCACACACACAACCCACAACGCATCAAGTCCTGCAGCGATAGGCAAGGGGCGAAACGGCAGGTGGAAGGTGCCACTGGAAGCCGCAGTCCCGATCCTGCATGTAGGCGGTTCAGGATATTGGTCGCCTGATGCTAACCCGGAGACGAAAGCATCTTTCGGCAGCACCCTGAACGACCAAGCAGCCTTATCTAGGGACAGCACTGCTTGCTCCACACGGAGAGGGGCCTAGAAAAGGTGGCCTAAACAAAGCTCGTCTCCCCCACCCCAGTTGGCTAGCCGCGGTCAACGGGCATCCTTACTTGCGGTCGAAATTTTCCCTGCAGCCGCTGTGGCCGGACCTGCCTGTCCCACATTGGTCTTGTCAGCCACCAGCGAGCCTGCAGCAAACGTGGACTATTGCACCCTTCTTAAATCTTCGTTCGCGAAGCCAAGCCGAGAGAGAGAGAGATATATAAATTTTTTTTGGCCACTGTGTGACACAGAGTATTGGACTGGATGGGCCATTGGCCTGATCTAACATGGCTTCTCTTATGTTCTTAAAAACAGATAACTATGACAAACTACTCAAAGAAATTAAAAAAGATTTGGAAAAATGGCATGATTTGAACTTATCTTTAATGTGAAGAATAGCCCTAATGAAGATGAATATTCTATCACGATTACTATTCCTGTTTCAAACCATTCCAATATTTTTAAATAGTGGATTTTTTCAAGAACTGAATAAAATAAAATAAAAGGCAAAAAACCTAGAATCAAACTAAAAACATTGCAGGATTCTAAATTAAGAGCAGGCATGGGCCTGCCAAACTGGCAGTTATACTATAAAGCATCTGCACTTTTATGGGTAAGAGACTGGATACTTTTGAATGACAAGAGACAACTGCTATTAGAAGGACATGATTTGACTATGGGTGGCATGCATATTTGTGGTATCAAAGACTTGAAGGCCACTCCTATTTTGAGAATCATTGGTTTCGAAAATCCTTGTATCATACGTGGTCATGGTTAAAGACTAGAATTTGCCAAAAAATTCCAAGATGGGTTTCGCCAGTAGAAGCATTTACCCATCCAAATCTCCTAAAATGAAATCAGAATTATAGGTATGACGACTTGTTGGGAAAAGACAACCAATTGAAAACAAAATAAGAACTGCAAAATGTGGATATCAAAATGAATTGGTGGTTGAGAACGCAAGTTGAATCTAGATATGCCAAAGACAAGGTGACAGCTTTTAATACAGAACAATATGTATTTGACAAAAAAGTTTTGGGCCCACAAGAAAAGTTAATCTCCAAATTATATGCATATCTACTTCAAATGAAGACACAAGATGAAGTTGTAAAGGATTGTATGGTCCAATGGGCAAAAAATTTTGGTTACAATATTGCATTAGAAGACTGGGAGAGACTGTGGAAGCTTAATGTTAAATTAACTAGGTCAGTAACTTTCAAAGAAAATCTGTATAGGATGTTTTATAGATGGTACCTGACCCCACAGAAATTGTGTAAGATTTATACCAATATGTCCAACAAGTGTTGGAAATGTACTAAACAGATTGGTTCCTTTTAGAAGAAGAAGAAGACGACATTGGATTTATATTCCACCCTCCACTCAAGAGTCTCAGAGCGGCTCACAATCTCCTTTCCCTTCCTCCCTCACAACAGACACCCTGTGAGGTGGGTGGGGCTGAGAGGACTCTCACAGCAGCTGCCCTTTCAAGGACAACCTCTGCCAGAGCTCTGGCTGACCCAAGGCCATGCCAGCAGCTGCAAGTGGAGGAGTGGGGAATCAAACCTGGTTCTCCCAGATAAGAGTCCACACACTTCACCACTACACCAAACTGGCTCTCTTTTACCATATGTGGTGGACATGTGAGATTGTGAAAGACTATTGGAAAATGGTGCATGAAATGCTACAGAAGATCATGAAGACACAGATCCTTTCAAACCAGAACTATTTTTATTGAACATATTTCCTGAGGACTATTCCAAAGAAATGAGACACTTGTTGGCGCACTTTAACACAACAGTTAGGATTCTTTTGGCGCAGAGATGGAAATCTCAGGAAATCCCCACGAAAATGGACTTGGTGGGAAAAGTTCCTGGCTCCGCCAAAGTCCCCAGGTATTTTTTGAATTGGACTTGGCAACCCTACCTGATCTTGTCAGATCTCGGAAGCTAAAGAGGGCCTGCCCCACTTAGTAACTGGATGGGAGACCCCCAAGGAAGTTCCAGGTTGCTATGCAGAGGCAGGCAATGGCAAAACCACCTCTGTTCTTCCCAGGGCCAAGTCCTGAAAAAGTGACAAGCAGAGAACTTGGGTAGAGAATAATATAATATAAGAACATCAGAAGGGCCCTGCTGGCCTATCTCGTCCAGCCTCCTGGCTCACACAGGGGCCAACCGGTTCCTCTGGAAGGCACAGGGGATGGGGCCTTTCCCTGATGTTGCCTTCTGGCCAGCGTTCCCTCTCAGCTGAGTTAGTGTGAGCTAGCTCACAGATTTTTGGCCTCCAGCTCGACATTTTTGTCTTAGCTCAGGAAAAATAGCCCCAGAGCAAACTAATTTATGCAGGAGCTCCCAACTTTAATATCAGTAGCTCCCAATTTCAATGCCAGTAGCTCACAACGTAGAATTTTTGCTCACAAGACTCTATGGCTTAGAGCAGGGGTGGGGAACCTTTTTCCTGCCAAGGGGCATATGGATATTTATAACATTATTCGCGGGCCATCAAAAATTCTCAACTTAAAAAGCAGTGCTCTGCCAAGGGAGAATGATCCAGGCAAGCAAAATGAATGCGAATAATTGTTTTTCTATTTGAAGTCCTGTGGGGAGAGCCTAATCTGGCGCTTGCACACACACACACACACGGTCCACTGCCCTAGGCAAATGCATAGGTTTTGTAGAAAAAGCCCAGCAGGAACTCAGTCGCGTATTAACCACATCCCCTAATATTAGCATATTAGGCCACACCCTCTGGGATAATCAAGTGCAAACTGAACGGTGACAGTAACTTTTCCAGGCCCTGCAGCAATTCCGGCTGATCAGCCAGGCCCCCGGAAGGCTGCTGCACAGTACATTTGGACGGTCCCTTTAGCCCGGGATTGCAGCTGGAGGGCTGACCTGGGTCAGGAGGTGGCTCACACAAGCCTATTCATTATCAACATTATCACCGCTTGGCCATGGGACTGCCCACTTTTTGGTTGCAGAACTCCAAAGGATGGAGCCGGGGCCAGATCAGGTGAGTCACTGCAAGAACAGTTTTACTGAGCAGACCAGATGAGCCCTGGGTGAATCAGAAGAACTCGGTCACCAGGATTCTTCTGGCACAGAGATGGAAGCTTTAGGAGACTCCCACGAGAATGGACTTGGTGGGGAAAATTTTGTGTTTTAACAATTTATTGATAACATATGGTTACAATATTTAGTTATATAATTTCTATCTCTAACCCATATGGTATTTTCTATCCCCCCTCCCTCCGTTACTAGACTTCCTCCGAAGTTTTATATTTAAATTCAATTATAAAGGTACCCCTAACCAATCAAAGTTCAATATCTTTTTCTTCTCATTCATACTAAAAAATTGTCCAATGTCTTCTTACGTTCCGCTCTTGCTCTATATATCTTTTAAACTTCTTCCACTCATTTTTACACACGTCTAAATCATAGTCTCTTAAAATTCTTGTTAATTTATCCATCTCACTCCACGATAAGACTTTCACAATCCAGTCCCATTTCTCTGGTATTTTTTCTTGCTTCCACAACTGTGGGGAAAATTTTGGAAACAGCTGAGCTGGATTACTTATCCCAGTTGCTGGCTGGGAAATCTAAGGAAGAAGCAAGAAAATACTGGTTGAAATTCTATACTTGGCTAGATACTCAAGACTCTTAAGATTCTTTGGTGAGAGCTTATATCTCCTTTCTCCTGTATTTTTCATTATAAGATTGCCTTTGTTGGAAATGTCAACCTGAATAGGTACTTTAACAAGAAGACTTACAATATAAATGTATCAAAATGCTGATAACCTAAAGCTAAGAGATGATAATATGTGACAACTTATGTATTCTAAGAAAGTATATTAGATGCAGACTTATATTCTATGAAAGTACACTACGTGCAGATTAAGACAGATTTGTAACTATAATTTCTCACTCCCTCTTACCCCTTACCCTTAATTTCTAGAAAACTAATAAAACTTTTAAAACAGAAGAACCCAGTCACGGCACCACGCAGTGGCTGGCCTCTATGAGTGAGCAATCACAGTGAGCAATCAAAGATCCACAGGGGGGCCCGTGGCTCAGTGGCAGAGCCTCTGCTTGGCATGCAAAAGGTCCCAGGTTCAGTTCCCAGTTCCCAGTTGAAAGGACCAGGCAGGAGGAGATGGGAGAGACCTCCGCCTGAGACCCTGGAGAGCAGCTGCCAGCCTGAGAAGACTGACCGTAATGGACCGCAAGGGTCCGGTTTGGAGAAAGGTAGCTTCATATGGGTTCAACTACAGTTCCACGTCCAGACTGAAATGCGTCTCCCGAAGTCTGAACAAAGTCTTGGAACATGGCCATCATTTAGAGTTGCCAGCTGTGGCTTCAGAAACACCTGGGGATTGGACGGTGGAGCCTGGGAGGGTGGGGCTTTGGGGAGGGGAAGGGCCGTGGTAGAGTATCAGGCTGTACAGTCCACCTTCTCGAGCAGCCGTTTTCTCCAAGAGAAATAAAATAGATGTTTGAAATAAATCAATCACAACTGAGTGATTTAGAACATAAGAGAAGCCCTGTTGGATCAGGCCAATGGCCCCTCCAGTCCAACACTCTGTGTCACATAAGAACATAAGAGAAGCCCTGTTGGATCAGGCCAGTGGCCCCTCCAGTCCAACACTCTGAGTCACATAAGAACATAAGAAAAGCCCTGTTGGATCAGGCCAATGGCCCATCCATTCCAACACTCTGAGTCACACATAACCTGCTGGTAGTCCCCGGGCCAAAGGAGGCCCATCTAAAATCCACCAGGGATCGGGCCTTCTCAATAGCGGCACCTTATTGGTGGAACCAGCTGCCGGAGGAGGTGCGGGCCCTGCGGGACCTAGGGCAGTTCCGCAGGGCCTGTAAGACAGCCCTCTTCCGGCAGGCCTATAACACCTAACTGATAATGAGAACATCCTTTGGATGGAACAAAATGCTCTTATAGACCGCTGGTTTTATTTTATCTTGTTTTATTACTTATGGTTTTAATTGTACTTGTAAATGTTTTAAATTGAATTATATGAATTACTATGTTGTGAGCCGCCCTGAGACACTTCGGTGAGAAGGGCGGGATATAAGTCCATTAAATAAACAAACAAACAAACAAACAAACAAATAAATAAATAAATAAGAACATAAGAGAAGCCCTGTTGGATCAGGCCAATGGCCCCTCCAGTCCAACACTCTGTGTCACATAAGAACATAAGAGAAGCCACATTGGATCAGGCCGATGGCCCATCCATTCCAACACTCTGTGTCACATAAGAACATAAGAGAAGCCATGTTGGATAAGGCCAATGGCCCCTCCAGTCCAACACTCTGTGTCACACAGTTGCCAATATGTGTGTGCGTGTGTGTGTATACATACGTACATACATTTACACATATATACACACACACACACAAACACACACACATATATATACTGTGGCTAATAGCCACTGATGGACCTCTGCTCCATATTTTTATCCAATCCGCTCTTGAAGCTGGCTATGCTTGTGGCCGCCACCACCTCCTGTGGCAGTGAATTCCACATGTTAATCACCCTTTGGGTGAAGAAGGACTTCCTTTTATCCATTCTAACCCGACTGCTCAGCAATTTCATTGAATGCCCACGAGTTCTTGTATTGTGAGAAAGGGAGAAAAGTACTTCTTTCTCTACTTTCTCCATTCCATGCATTATCTTGTAAACCTCTATCATGTCACCCCGCAGTCGACGTTTCTCCAAGCTAAAGAGTCACAAGCGTTTCAACCTTTCTTCATAGGGAAAGTGCTCCAGCCCTTTAATCATTCTAGTTGCCCTTCTCTGGACTTTCTCCAATGCTATAATATCCTTTTTGAGGTGCGGCGACCATTTGAGCAGTCTGGAGCAGTTGTGATTCTGAGAAATCTTCAGCCTCCACCTGGAGGTGGACAACTGTACCACCATTATGGGGTCTCACTAACTGCTCAACAAAGCTCAGGATGTTGCCAGTGCCCGCCCTCCAGAACCATCTCTGTGTTTGTCCGTGACATCTGAAAGTTGCATTTCAGCCTGCTTTTCATGGGCTTTTGATCCTACTCCGTGTTTGTGTGTGTTCATATTTTTATAGGTGCCTGTCTCATTGGGGCCCATGGCATGCATCTGATAAAGTGAGCTCTGGTCCATGGGGAGAGGGAAGGTAAAGCACCGGTCATTTCCAGCTCTGGGGTGATGTTGCTTTCACGTTTTCACGGCAGACTTTTTGCGGGGTGGTTTTTCCATTGCCTTCCCCAGTCATCTACGCTTTCCCCCCAGCAAGCTGGGGAATCATTTGACCGACCTCGGAAGGCTGAGTCAACCTGGAGCCGGCTACCTGAACCCAGTTTCCGCCGGGATCGAACTCAGGTCGTGAGTCGTGAGCACAGTTTAGGACAGCTTCAAAACTCTGCGCCACAGGGCTCTTTGAAAGGTAAAGAAAGTGGCAGTGAATTCCATTTGTTCATCACCATGAAGAAGGACGTCTTTTTATCCGCCTTAATCCGACAGCTCAGCAATTTCATGGAGTGCCCACGAGTTCTCGTGCTGTGAGAAAGGGAGAAAAGTCCTTCTTTCTCCACCTTCTCTATCCCATGCATAATCTTGTAAGCCTCTCTCATGTCACCCCCCGCAGTCGACGCTTCTCCAGGCTAAAGAGGCCCAAACGTTTTAACCTTTCTTCATAGGGAAAGTTTTCCAACCCTTTTAATCATTCCAGTTGCCTTTTTCTGCACTTTTTCCAATGCTATAATATCTTTTTTGAAGTGCATAAATGAACTAAATAAAATAAAGTTCTGCATCCAATGAACATGTTTCCAGCTCTTATGGACGACGAGATATACTTTGATGAAGTAGAAGTCTGATTCAGTAGAAAGCAGCTTCATATATGTTTTGAGAAAGGGGGCGTGTGTGACTCAGTGGAGCATCTGCTCAGCCTTCAGAAGGTCCCAGGTTCAATCCCCAGCATCTCCAGTTAAAAGGACCAGACAGGAGGTGATGGGAAAGACCTCAGCCTGAGACCCTGGAGAGGGGCCATAGCTCAGGGGCAGAGCCTCTGCTTGGCATGCAGAAGGTCCCAGGTTCAATCCCCAGCATCTCCAGTTAAAAGGACCAGTCAGGAGGTGATGGGAAAGACCTCAGCCTGAGACCCTGGGGAGCCATGGAGAGGGGCCACAGATCAGTGGCAGAGCCTCTGCTTGGCATGCAGAAGGTCCCAGGTTCAATCCCAGGCAGCTCCAGTTAAAAGGGCCAGGCAGGAGGTGATGGGAAAGACCTCAGGCTGAGACCCTGGAGAGCCATGGAGAGGGGCCATAGCTCAGGGGCAGAGCCTCTGCTTGGCATGCAGAAGGTCCCAGGTTCAATCCCCAGCATCTCCAGTTAAAAGGACCAGACAGGAGGTGATGGGAAAGACCTCAGCCTGAGACCCTGGAGAGGGGCCATAGCTCAGGGGCAGAGCCTCTGCTTGGCATGCAGAAGGTCCCAGGTTCAATCCCCAGCATCTCCAGTTAAAAGGACCAGACAGGAGGTGATGGGAAAGACCTCAGCCTGAGACCCTGGGGAGCCATGGAGAGGGGCCACAGATCAGTGGCAGAGCCTCTGCTTGGCATGCAGAAGGTCCCAGGTTCAATCCCAGGCAGCTCCAGTTAAAAGGGCCAGGCAGGAGGTGATGGGAAAGACCTCAGGCTGAGACCCTGGAGAGCCATGGAGAGGGGCCATAGCTCAGGGGCAGAGCCTCTGCTTGGCATGCAGAAGGTCCCAGGTTCAATCCCCAGCATCTCCAGTTCAAAGGACCAGGCAGGAGGTGATGGGAAAGACCTCAGCCTGAGACCCTGGGGAGCCATGGAGAGGGGCCACAGATCAGTGGCAGAGCCTCTGCTTGGCATGCAGAAGGTCCCAGGTTCAATCCCAGGCAGCTCCAGTTAAAAGGGCCAGGCAGGAGGTGATGGGAAAGACCTCAGGCTGAGACCCTGGAGAGCCATGGAGAGGGGCCATAGCTCAGGGGCAGAGCCTCTGCTTGGCATGCAGAAGGTCCCAGGTTCAATCCCCAGCATCTCCAGTTAAAAGGACCAGACAGGAGGTGATGGGAAAGACCTCAGGCTGAGACCCTGGAGAGCCATGGAGAGGGGCCATAGCTCAGGGGCAGAGCCTCTGCTTGGCATGCAGAAGGTCCCAGGTTCAATCCCCAGCATCTCCAGTTCAAAGGACCAGGCAGGAGGTGATGGGAAAGACCTCAGCCTGAGACCCTGGGGAGCCATGGAGAGGGGCCACAGATCAGTGGCAGAGCCTCTGCTTGGCATGCAGAAGGTCCCAGGTTCAATCCCAGGCAGCTCCAGTTAAAAGGGCCAGGCAGGAGGTGATGGGAAAGACCTCTGCCTGAGACCCTGGAGAGCCATGGAGAGGGGGCATAGCTCAGTGGCAGAGCCTCTGCTTGGCATGCAGAAGGTCCCAGGTTCAATCCCCAGCATCTCCAGTTCAAAGGACCAGGCAGGAGGTGATGGGAAAGACCTCAGCCTGAGACCCTGGAGAGCCATGGAGAGAGGCCATAACTCAGGGGCAGAGCCTCTGCTTGGCATGCCGAAGACCCCAGGTTCAATCCCCAGCATCTCCAGTTAAAAGGACCAGTCAGGAGGTGATGGGAAAAACCTCAGTCTGAGACCCTGGAGAGGGGCCATAGCTCAGTGGCAGAGCATCTCCTTGGCATGCAGAAGGTCCCAGGTTCAGTCCCCGGTATCTCCAGTTAAAAGGAGCAGGCAGGAGGTGATGGGAAAGACCTCATCCTGAGACCCTGGAGAGAGGCCATAACTCAGTGGCAGAGCCTCTGCTCGACATGCAGAAGGGTCCCAGGTTCAATCCCCAGCATCTCCAGTTAAAAGGAGCAGGCAGGAGGTGATGGGAAAGACCTCAGCCTGAGACCCTGGAGAGCAGCTGCCAGATTTAGTAGGTAACACTGATTGAGATGGACCAGTGTCCAGGCAGGTGGAAGCGGCAGGCTGTATACAGGCCAAACTCAGCAGCCTTGAGCAGATCCTGGGAAAGTTGCTCCCCCCCTCCGTAAAGGGCACAGAACAATAGAAAGTGTCACAACTTAAAAAAAAACCCATCCCCCCCCCCCCCAGCCACTTGTTTGTGCGCTTTGCTGCACGGAGCGTGCGAAGGCATTATTGCTCAGTGAAAAGGAGGGGTGGGGGAAGGCAAAGGGACCTTGAAACGGAGGACGGGGAATGGAAGCAAAAGATGTTTTCCCTCCTTAAAGCCATTATTATCTCCCTCTGTGTGTCCTGGAACATCCTCTCCGCATTCCGCTTCCCTGATGTCGCAGTTTCGTTCCCCCTTTGTGCTCCGGCTCATAATAATCTGTTACTAAAATATCCTTTTTTTAACAGCCACGCCGGAGAAGTCCTTGAGCTTCTGGGTTTCTGTCTTTTCCTCACCTCATGAGAATGAGTGCACAAAAACCACACACACACACACACAGGGTAATTTTGACCCCACTCGCTACTGCGCTGCTTGGAGATTTTTTAACTTGGGCCCTCTGCCCCCGACATAATCCCGGCCCTGGCTTCAAGGCAAAGGGGTGAATGGCTACCAGTAGGGCTTTTGTCTTTCTGGAAAAAGGGGTGCCAGAACTCTCAAGAGGGAAATGAAGAACAAGGCATTGGATTTATATTCTGCCCTCCACCCTGAATCACAGTCTCAGAGCGGCTCACAATCTCCCTTATCTTCATCCCCCACAACAGACACCCTGTGAGGTGGGTGGGGCTGAGAGAGCTCTGATAGAAGCTTCCCCTTCAAGAACAACTCCTTCGAGAGCTATGGCTGACCCAAGGCCATTCCAGCAGCTGTAAGTGGAGGCGTGGGGAAGCAAACCCAGTTCTCCCGGATAAGAGTCCGCGCACTTAACCACTACACCAAACTAAACACTGGTGTGCTTAGGGTTGCCAAGTCCAATTTAAGAAATATCTGGGGACTTTGGGGGTGGAGCCAGGAGACATTAGGGGTGGAGCCAAGATCAAGGCTGTGACAAGCATAATTGAACTCCAAAGGGAGTTCTGGCCATCACATATAAAGGGACAGCACACCTTTTCAATGCCTTCCTTCCATAGGAAATAATGAAGAATAGGGGCACCTCCTTTTGGGGCCCATAGAATTGGACCCCCTGGTCCAATCTTTTTGAAACTTGGGGGGTACTTTGGGGAGAGGTACTAGATGCTATACTGAAAATTTGGTGCCTCTACCTCAAAAAGCAGCCTCCCCCCAGAGCCCCAGATACCCACGGATCAATTCTCTATTATTTTCTATGGGAATAAATCGCTTTGGGGAATAAAAGAGTTCCCAGCAAACATTTCCCTCCCTCCCCCCCCCCCGCTTTCTGACGACCCTGAAGCGGGGGGAGGGCCTCCAAACCGGGGGATCCCCTGCCCCCACCTGGGGATTGGCAACCCTAGGTGTGCTGCTCATGAACTTTTAAACATTTTGTTGGGGGGGGGGAGGGGAGAATTTTGTTTTAACAAAAAGGTTCTGGAACTCCGCTCCGCTATGTGCCTCCAGCAAAAAAGCCCTGGCACTGTGAATCACCTGATGAATAACATTTTTGAGCCTGTTTTAATTAAATGTGTAAATTATCAAAAGCCACAGTATAGGTGCCTTTATGAAATGTTGAAAGAAAGTTAAATTATGCAACTGTGAATTCACAAACGATCCCACTAATTAATAAAAATGGGGGAAAAAAACCCTTTAAATGCTTTATTATTAAGTTTACATTTTAAATTGTCTTTGCATGTTACCTAAGCTGTAGGCTTTGATCAAGACTTTAATCAAATCCATGCTTTCTTTTTGAAAAAAAGAAATGTTTCTGGGATCTTTGTTGCTGATTTTTTAAACTAGCCACACTGTCTCAGGATAATTTTGCACCAAGAAATGCTGCCAGCATTTATATTTAAATAGAGAAACTGCAAAGGAACTGAAAGGTATAACAAAACTCTCTTGGCTTTCCGATGCCAATATAAATCCAATGCAATTCTCAAGAATTAAACTTCGACACTATAATGTACTGGGTTCAAAGCACGAGGACACCCAAGAGACAGTGAGCTCAGCTCTTTATTCAGTGATTCAGCATAGGGAGGTAGGAACAGAACTCCTGGCAGGACCAACGGCTCTGCTTATATGCATGCAAACCTCCCCACCCAAAAAACCCATTACCATCATTCCATCACACACAACTATAGGTTAATAGCTGGCCTAAGGATCCCTGATGGGCCTCCTTCCTGAATCCAGGTGGCCCTTGTTTTAGGGGCTCAAGCTCAGCCAAGTCTTTGCTGGACCTAAAGCCAAACTCCAGTCCCAATACATAACAGCCACAATGGGTTGAAATTAAATCAAAAGAGTTTCCGGCTCAACATCAGGAAGAACTTCCTGACCATCAGAGTAGTTCCTCAGTGGAACAGGCTTCCTCCTCGGGAGGTGGTGGGTTCTCCTAAACAGAGGCTCGATGGCCATCTGACAGCAATGAGGATCCTGTGGTTTTAGGGGGAGGTGTTTGTGAGTTTCCTGCATTGTGCAGGGGTTGGACTAGATGACCCTGGAGGTCCCTTCCAACTCTATGATTCTATGAAAGGTCAGAAGTCTGGACTGCCTTGAACAGAGAGCATCTGAACAAACCCCAAAGGACATAAATCGATGGTGCGGCCTCATTTGGAGTACTGTGTACAATTCTGGTCAGCACACCTCAAAAACAATATTATATCACTGGAAAAAGTCCAGAAAAGGGCAACTAGAATGATTAAAGGGTTGGAACACTTTCTTCCCTATGAAGAAAGGTTAAAACGCTTGGGGCTCTTGAGCTTGAAGAAATGTTGACTGAGGGGTGACATGATAGCAGTTTACAAGATTATGCATGGGATAGAGACGGTAGAGAAAGAAGTCCTTTGCTCCCTTTCTCACAGTACAAGAACTTGTGGGCACTCAATGAAATTGCTGAGCAGTTGGCTTAGAACGGATAAAAGGAAGTCCTTATCCATCCAAAGGGTGATTAACACATGGAATTCTCTGTCACAGGAGGTGGTGGCAGCTACAAGCATAGACAGCTTTAAGAGGGGATTGGATAAACATCTGGAGCAGAGGTCCATCAGTGACTATTAGCCACAAGGTATAGATGGAACTCTCTGTCTGGGGCAGTGATGCTTGGTATTCTTGGTGCTTATGGAGTGGGGGCACAGTGGGAGGGCTTCTAGCGTCCTGGCCTCACTGATGGACCTCCTGATGGCACCTGGGGTTTTTGGCCCGTGTGACACAGTGTTGGACTTGATGGGCCATTGGGCTGATCCAACATGGCTTCTCTTATGTCTGGGGCAGTGATGCTCTGTCTTCTTGGTGCTTATGGAGTGGGTGCACAGTGGGAGGGCTTCTAGTGTCCTGGCCCCACTGATGGACCTCCTGATGGCACCTGGGTTTTTTGGCCACCGTGCGACACAGAGTATTGGACTGGATGGGCCATTAACCTGATCCAACATGGTTTCTCTTATGTTCACTCTTAGCCGTTTACAGGAAGTTTTGGTGTCACATAGGATAATGAAAAGAAGAAGAAAAATACAATGTGGTGTTGGTTTTGGAAGTTCACAAATACTCTGAATTCCAGGTCATTTGGTAACAAAAGCCTGCTGCATGATCGAATGTGGATTAACCGTAAAACAATATTTCAAAGAGAAGGAAGCATTTTATATACGAATATGTCAACACTGCTATAAATGCAAGTTGCAATGGAAAAGTTAATGATCTTTTTTCTTCTTTTGTGTTTTTCTGCAACTCTGTAATAGGGGGATCCTTTTGTATTTCCCTGGTGACGTTATTATTAACATCAATTAAGAGTGGTGGTGAATTAGGGCGGTCCACATCAGTATTTGCTTGACAGGAACGTCTGGTGAGCAAGATAAACCTGCACTAGCGCTTTTCAGTAACAAAAAAGTTGCTGCGAGCGAGGTGCTTCTAACAAAGCCAAGGGAAATGGCCCTTAATATGCAAAATATATATATTATTTTTAAAAACTGAAAAAGATAAAACCCTCAATAAGCAAGTGGGCGCAGGAGACGCAGCCCAGACAGACATGCAGCGTTGCAGCCGCCCTCCTCTGCCTCCCCACTCCTCTTTCCCTCTGTCTCCCACCGCCGCCGTTTTCCTTCGGCGGCAGCACCAGACCCAGGCGGGGCACAGAGCGCACGCGCGGGCTGCCAGGGGGCCAATGAAAGGCGGTCCGGACGCATGCGCGGCCCACCCCAGAGAAGAGGGGGCGGGGCCCACCGTTGGGCCCCGCCCCCTTCCTGACGGCCTTCTTTGGTGCGGCTCTTCTAAATGAGGTGGAGAAGAACTTCGCTAGGAAAGGCACAAAGCAGGAGTCAAGCGGCACAGCCCACCTGGGTCTTCGCTAGGAAATGCACGTCTTTTTGTTTTGCAGCAACAGCAATTCACAGGCAACTTTTATTACCTTTTATTGCTATCCAGGCACCAAATGGGCTTCCAGTTTCTTACACCAGGGGTGGCTAACGGTGGCTCTCCAGATGTTTTTGCCTACAACTCCCATCAGCCCCAGCCAGCATGGCCAATGGCTGGGGCTGATGGGAGTTGTAGGCCAAAAAAACATCTGGAGAGCCACCGTTGGTCACCCGTCTTACAAAGTTAGGATCAAATGGCGAAACACTGTATAAGTTTACACTCTTAACCCACCAGCTATATGTATGTCTCTTCACTGTACCCTAGGGTTGCC
Organism: Heteronotia binoei; assembly: GCF_032191835.1. Classification (NCBI taxonomy): domain Eukaryota; kingdom Metazoa; phylum Chordata; class Lepidosauria; order Squamata; family Gekkonidae; genus Heteronotia; species Heteronotia binoei. The sequence goes on from NW_026800547.1 coordinate 50,402, forward strand.
AATCCCCAGGTGGTTTGGAGGTCCTTTCCCCCCCCCCCCCTTCAGGGTCATTAGAAAGCGGGTGGAGGGGAGGGAAATGTCTGCTGGGCACTCATTATTCCCTAAGGAGACCGATTCCCATAGGGAATAACAGAGAATTGATCCGCAGGTATCTGGAGAGTGAGTTTGGTGTAGTGGTGAAGTGTGCGGACTCTTATCTGGGAGAACCAGGTTTGATTCCCCGCTCCTCCACTTGCACCTGCTGGAATGGCCTTGGGTCAGCCATAGCTCTGGCAGAGGTTGTCCCTGAAAGGGCAGCTGCTAGGAGAGTCCTCTCAACCCCACCCACCTCACAGGGTGTCTGTTGTGGGGGAGGAAGGGAAAGGTGATTGTGAGCCGCTCTGAGACTCTTCGGAGTGGAGGGCGGGATATAAATCCAATACCTTCATCTACCTCACAGGGTGTCTGTTGTGGGGGAGGAAGGGAAAGGAGATTGTGAGCCGCTCTGAGACTCTTCGGAGTGGAGGGCGGGATATAAATCCAATACCTTCATCTACCTCACAGGGTGTCTGTTGTGGGGGAGGAAGGGAAAGGAGATTGTGAGCCGCTCTGAGACTCTTCGGAGTGGAGGGCGGGATATAAATCCAATATCTTCTTCTTCTAGGGGGCTGTTTTTTTAGGTAGACGCACCAAATTTGCAGCATAGCGTCCAATGCCTCTCTTCAAAATTCCGTCCAAGTTTCAAAAAGATTGGACCATGGAGTCCAATTCTATGAGCCTCTGTCCTCCGTTATTTTCAATGGAGGGAAGGCATATAAAAGGTGTGCGGTCCCTTTAAATGTGATGGCCAGCGCTCCCTTTGGAGTTCAATGATGCTTGTCACACCCTTGCTCCTGCCTCCATCCCCCAAAGTCCCCAGATATTTCTTGGATTGGACTTGGCGACCCTACTGTACCCCATCCCCTCGGCTGAAGAAGTACGCCTGCATACGAAAGTTGACATTCTGAATAAAACTTTGTTGGTCTTAAAGGTGAAACTTGACTCCTGCTTTGTTCTGCTGCTTCAGACCAACACGGCTGCCTGTTTGGATCCCTCTTCTAAGCCGTTGGGGGCTCCTGGTCAGCGGTGGCTGCAGGAGGGGCAGGGCCGTAGCCAGGATTTTACAAGTGCGGGGGCTTTTTAAAAAATCAGGGGGGCCCCTTTCCTATCCACTGCGGGGCTGGACGCTTCTCAGAAGCTTTCTGGGGTAGGGGCAAAAGCTGGAGGCTCTGAATCTGGCCAGGTCAAGGCTGCCAACCCCAAAACTTTGGAGTGAAGAAGCGACTGCACCTTGCGTGCTAGCAAGGGGGTCTCCTTCCACCTCCCTCTCTCCCACTCTGGCACTTGGCAGCTAGGAGCTCCATCTATCTCCCCCCTTCCCTGGAAGTCAGGGGGCGCTTCCCCCACAGGCCCCCCTGTGGCTACAGGCCTGAGGAGGGGGCGGGAATGCTGGGACAGGCTCCGACTCTCTGTAGAGGAGTGGCGGATCCTGCTGAGCCAGAAAGGATCCGATCCCTTGCGCAGTCCTGGGGCCACCTACACCCCCAAGAGCCAGCAGGTGCCCCAACTGTAAGCTGAGCTTGGGTTGTGTTTTGGGGGGTGGGGGGGGGCAGCAGGCTTCCAGCCCCAGGGCGGGCGGAACAAGAGGGGGGGGACTCTCCCCAAGCAGGCCCAGGGCTAAGGGTGCCCGCGCCCCTAGGCTGAACCCCCATCCTCTGCCCCCCCATTGCAAAATGACATCACTGCCACGCCCTCCAGACTTTGGCAAGGCCTCCTGAGCGGCGGCAGAGTCCAGAAGGCAGCAGGCGTGCTCAGAGCTGGCTCTGAACACGCTCGCTGCCGCCACCCCCCCCCCCCGGACTTTGCAGAGACCACCTAAGCCTCGGGAAGCCTTGGCAGAGTCTGGCCCATCCAGTTCAACACTCGAGTCACACAGGGGCCAGAAAAACCAGGTGCCACCTGGACACTAGAAGAGAGCCAGTTTGGTGTAATGGTTAAGTGTGCTGACTCTTATCTGGGAGAACCGGGTTTGATTCCCCACTCCTCCACGTGCACGTGCTGGCATGGCCTTGGGTCAGCCAGAGCTCTGGCAGAGGTTGTCCTTGAAAGGGCACCTGCTGGGAGAGCCCTCTCCAGCCCCACCCACCTCACAGGGTGTCTTTTGTAGGGGAGGAAGGGAAAGGAGATTGTGAGGCGCTCTGAGACTCTTCGGAGTGGAGGGCGGGATATAAATCCAATATCTTCATCTACCTCACAGGGTGTCTGTTGTGGGGGGGAAGGTAAAAGAGATTGTGAGCTGCTCTGAGACTCTCCAGAGTGGAGGGCGGGATATAAATCCAATATCTCCATCTACCTCACAGGGTGTCTGTTGTGGGGGAGGAAGGGAAAGGAGATTGTGAGCCGCTCTGAGACTCTTCAGAGTGGAGGCCGGGATATAAATCCAATATCTTCTTCTTCTTCTTCAGTTATAAGTTCGGGTCTGTCTGTTATACATTCAACATGCAAAGCAACAAAATCTACCAATTACTTCCCCTTCCATCCCCCACCAACATTCCAAGCCCCCTTTGCAATGAGGGAAACGAAAGCATACATCCTCGGAGTCAGATAACAGCAGCTGGGTTTGGGGCCATTGTGTTCTCTACTCTTCCCAGGGCAGAAACGGTTACATAGTAAGGGATAGACACAAACAAGCAGAGCAGGCTGATAAGAGCTAATCAGGACCCTGAGAGGTTGCATAGAGTCATTCATACTGCTGTAATTTAAATTATGGCAAGAGGCACTCTTGACAATACCTTCTGAGCTCCTCCATTCCCTCCCCACACTCTGTCAGGAATTTCCCGGTCTGATCTCCCTTGGAAATAGTATAAGAACATAAAAGAACATAAGAGAAGCCCTGTTGGATCAGTCCAACACTCTTGTGTCACACAGGAGCCAAAAAACCCAGGCGCCATCAGGAGGTCCACCAGTGGGGCCAGGACTCCAGAAGCCCTCCCACTCTTGCCCCACCCCGAAGCACCAAGAAGACACAGCATCACTGCCCCAGATATAAGAACATAAGAGAAGCCATGTTGGGTCACACCAATAGCCCCTCCAGTCCAACACTCTGTGTCTCAGAAGAACATAAGAGAAGCCATGTTGGATCAGGCCAATGGCCCCTCCAGTCCAACACTCTGTCTCATAAGAACTTAAGAGAAGCCTTGTTGGATCAGGCCAATGGCCCCTCCAGTCCAACACTCTGTGTCACATAAGAACATAAAAGAAGCCCTGTTGGATCAGGCCAACGGCCCATCCAGTCCAACACTCTGTGTCACATAAGAACATAAGAGAAGCCCTGTTGGATCAGGCCAATAGCCCATCCAGTCCAACACTCTGTCTCATAAGAACTTAAGAGAAGCCTTGTTGGATCAGGCCAGTGGCCCCTCCAGTCCAACATTCTGTGTCACATAAGAGAAGCCCTGTTGGATCAGGCCAATGGCCCATCCAGTCCAATACTCTGTCTCATAAGAACTTAAGAGAAGCCCTGTTGGATCAGGCCAATGGCTCCTCCAGTCCAACACTCTGTGTCACATAAGAACATAAGAGAAGCCATGTTGGATCAGGCCAATAGCCCCTCCAGTCCAACACTCTGTGTCTCATAAGAACATAAGAGAAGCCATGTTGGATCAGGCCAATGGCCCCTCCAGTCCAACACTCTGTCTCATAAGAACTTAAGGGAAGCCTTGTTGGATCAGGCCAATGGCCCCTCCAGTCCAACACTCTGTGTCACATAAGAACATAAAAGAAGCCCTGTTGGATCAGGCCAATGGCCCATCCAGTCCAACACTCTGTCTCATAAGAACTTAAGAGAAGCCTTGTTGGATCAGGCCAGTGGCCCCTCCAGTCCAACACTCTGTGTCACATAAGAACATAAGAGAAGCCCTGTTAGATCAGGCCAATGGCCCCTCCAGTCCAACACTCTGTGTCACATAAGAACATAAAAGAAGCCCTGTTGGATCAGGCCAGTGGCCCCTCCAGTCCAACACTCTGTGTCACATAAGAACATAAGAGAAGCCCTGTTGGATCAGGCCAATGGCCCATCCAGTCCAACACTCTGTGTCACATAAGAACATAAGAGAAGCCCTGTTAGATCAGGCCAATGGCCCCTCCAGTCCAACACTCTGTGTCACATAAGAACAGAAGAGAAGCCATGTTGGATCAGGCCAGTGGCCCCTCCAGTCCAACACTCTGTGTCACATAAGAACATAAGAGAAGCCCTGTTGGATCAGGCCAATGGCCCATCCAGTCCAACACTCTGTGTCACATAAGAACATAAGAGAAGCCCTGTTAGATCAGGCCAATGGCCCCTCCAGTCCAACACTCTGTGTCACATAAGAACATAAGAGAAGCCCTGTTGGATCAGGCCAATGGCCCATCCAGTCCAACACTCTGTCTCATAAGAACTTAAGAGAAGCCCTGTTGGATCAGACCAATGGCCCATCCAGTCCAACACTCTGTCTCATAAGAACTTAAGAGAAGCCATTTTGGATCAGGCCAGTGGCCCCTCCAGTCCAACACTCTGTCTCATAAGAACTTAAGAGAAGCCATTTTGGATCAAGCCAATGGCCCCTCCAGTCCAACACTCTGTGTCACATAAGAACATAAAGGAAGCCATGTGGATCAGGCCAATGGATCCACAAGAGCATTCTTTTGGGAATGAAATGCAGTGGTCTTTAAATGCTTGATGCCACAGCATTTCCATATGGCTTGCAAGGTGTGAGTCAAAAAACACTGTACCTTGATCAAATAGTATTTCTGCAGGAAACCCTAATGTCAGGATTCTGCAGCTGATTTCACATTCACAGAAGACAGTGCCTTTGTCTCTAGGTGTTTAGTTGCAAAGTCTATTAATGTTAGGATAGAACTGTCTCCCTTTCTGGTGGTCCTACTATTTGGGAAGTGGTCCTACTATTTGGACTCTCACTCGGTGAAAGGCTTCTCCAATTATGGGTAAGGGGTTGAGAGGGACTTTTACTTCATGCCCTTGTTTCCCCACCCCCTCATAAATCTCACGGCTTTGGCAGTACTTTTTCACATCTTGTGAGATTCTGGGCCAGTAATAATCTTTCATTAACCTTTTCTTTGTTTTACTAATTCCTAAATGACCTAAATGAACGTGGAGGGTCATGTGCCAGCACCATCAAGGGCTGTCTTTGCATTTTAGGAATGACTAGCTTTTTTACATGCTCCCAATTTGACTTGGTCCCTTTTGGTTTCCAAATCCTGTAAATTAGCTCATTTTGCCACACAAAGTGGTCATGTTCTGCGTCAGCCTCGTTCTGCCTCACTTTCTTCCTTGTGTCTTTTAACTCAGGGTCTGCCTTAGTCTCTTTCTTAAACTCCTCAGAGTTTTTATTTATGCTTCCTCCTTTTTCCTTGGGACATTTCAGCAGTACTGACAAGGGTTTCTGAGTTTGTCTCTCTCCTGTCCTCCTTCAGTGTATCAATAGAGTCTTTTGCTAAGATACCTAGGGGCCTGTTGTTTCACCTTGTCGCAAATCCTGTGTGTGTGTGCATATCTGAACATTTGCCTTTGCTCCCATTACATCCCTTCCTAATATTACTGCTATTTTCTGTTTTTTAATAACTGCTACGGCAAATATTCTTCCTTTCCCCTCCAGTTAATGTTCAGCTGCGCTAATGGCACAGTTTTAGAATTTCCCCAAATACTTTGTAAATATATATGTTTATCTGGAATCATATATTTTTTTTGTTACCCAAATTCTTCCTGACCAGTGTTACTGATACTCCTGTGTCTACAATGGCTAAAATATCTTTCCTGTTTATTTGTACAACTTCTCTCAGTTCAGTATCTTGTGCAATCGTGTATCTTTACCCCATCCAAGTAAACTTTGTCTTCAGGATTTATGGATAAGGGAATGTTTTCACTGGATTTTTCAGATATGTCCATTGAGCAGTTGGGAGTCTCTAGTCTGTTGACTGTCGCTCTCTGAGCTGGTCCTAGTGACCCTCTGTACATGTTCAAGTGTTGTCTGCTTGGGTTGGTTCTTTGAACACTTGCAAGATAAATGCCCTTTCAGACCACATACAAAACACTGCATTTTTCCAGGATCCACCTTTAGTCCCTTCTATATTTTTTGAAGTGGTTAAGTGTGCAGACTCTTATCTGGGAGAACCAGGTTTGATTCCCCACTCCTCCACTTGCACCTGCTGGAATGGCCTTGGGTCAGCCATAGCTCTCTTATCTGGGAGAACCGGGTTTGATTCCCCACTCCTCCACTTGCACCTGCTGGAATGGCCTTGGGTCAGCCATAGCTCTGGCAGAGGTTGTCCTTGAAAGGGCTGCTTCCATCAGAGTTCTCTCAGCCCCACCCACCTCACAGGGTGTCTGTTGTGGGGGGGGAGAAGATATAGGAGATTGTAAGCTGCTCTGAGTCTCTGATTCAGAGAGAAGGGCAGGGCATAAATCTTCAGTCTTCTTCTTTATTCCCTTCTATATTTTTGTCCTGCATCTTCGTAATTTCAGTTCTCTCACACATTTTCTCCCTTTCTCCTCTTGTCCTCTCTTTGATTTAAAAGCTGGTTTATAAGAAAAGTCTTCCTTTCCCCCAAGAACCTATTAAGTGTCAACTTATCAGCCCATTCTGCTGCCTGTTCGACATTTTCTGGAACCTTCTCTTTCACCAGAAGCCTGATCTCTGAGGGAAGCTGAAACAAAAATTGATCTAAAATAATTACGTAAGAACATAAGAACATAAGAACATAAGAGAAGCCATGTTGGATCAGGCCAACGGCCCATCAAGTCCAACACTCTGTGTCACACAGTGGCAAAAAATGTTATATACACACATACACTGTGGCTAATAGCCACTGGTGGACCTGTGCTCCATACACTGTGGCTAATAGCCACTGATGGACCTGTGCTCCATATTTTTATCTAAACCCCTCTTGAAGGTGGCTATACTTGTGGCCGCCACCACCTCCTGTGGCAGTGAATTCCACATGTTAATCACCCTTTGGGTGAAGAAGTACTTCCTTTTATCCGTCTTAACCTGTCTGCTCAGCAATTTCATCGAATGCCCACGAGTTCTTGTATTGTGAGAAAGGGAGAAAAGTACTTCTTTCTCTACTTTCTCCATTCCATGCATTATCTTGTAAACCTCTATCATGTCACCCCGCAGTCGACGTTTCTCCAAGCTAAAGAGTCCCAAGCGTTTCAACCTTTCTTCATAGGGAAAGTGCTCCAGCCCTTTAATCATTCTAGTTGCCCTTCTCTGCACCTTCTCTAAAGCTATAATATCCTTTTTGAGGTGCGGCGACCAGAACTGCACACAGTACTCCAAATGAGACCGCACCATCGATTTATACAGGGGCATTATGATACTGGCTGATTTGTTTTCAATTCCCTTCCTAATAATTCCCAGCATGGCATTGGCCTTTTTTATTGCAAACGCACACTGTCTTGACACTTTCAGTGAGTTATCTATCATGACCCCAAGATCTCTCTCTTGATCAGTCTCTGCCAGTTCACACCCCATCAACTTGTATTTGTAGCTGGGATTCTTAGCCCCAATGTGCATTACTTTGCACTTGGCCACATTGAACCGCATCTGCCACGTTGACGCCCACTCACCCAGCCTCAACAGATCCCTTTGGAGTTCCTCACAATCCTCTCTGGTTCTCACCACCCTGAACAATTTAGTGTCATCCGCAAACTTGGCCACTTCACTGCTCACTCCGAACTCTAAATCATTTATGAACAAGTTAAAAAGCATGGGACCCAGTACCGAGCCCTGCGGCACCCCACTGCTTACCGTCCTCCACTGCGAAGACTGCCCATTTATACTCACTCTCTGCTTCCTATTACTCAGCCAGTTTTTGATCCACAAGAGGACCTGTCCTTTTACTCCATGATTCTCAAGCTTTCTAAGGAGCCTTTGATGAGGAACTTTATCAAAAGCTTTCTGGAAGTCAAGGTAAACAACATCTATCGGGTCTCCTTTGTCCACATGTTTGTTCACCCCCTCAAAGAAATGCAACAGGTTAGTGAGGCAAGATCTTCCCTTGCAGAACCCATGCTGAGTCTTCCTCAATAACCCGTGTTCATCAATGTGCCTACTCATTCTGTCCTTGATAATGGTTTCTACCAACTTTCCCGGTATTGAAGTCAGACTGACTGGCCTGTAGTTTCCCGGATCTCCTCTGGAACCTTTTTTAAAGATGGGGGTGACATTTGCTACCTTCCAGTCCTCAGGAATGGAGGCAGATTTCAATGAATTTCAACGTAGATCCCTTATTTCTTCTTTTAGAGTTAGCTTTGGCAGACGTAATCCACTTATCAAAACAGTTAGTTTGGCACTAGAAAAACTTAAAGGACTTCCCTTTCTGAAGTAATCAGCCCCTAACCTGAGTCCTCTTTGCATTCAGCCTAGACAAGCAGTTTTTATGAGGGAAATGTGTTGTAAATCTGATTAAACTGGGCAAATACTTCACATATTGTGTGTCTGGTATTCCCTGGTTTTGAGCAGACCTTTCAAAAGTTGATAGGAAGATTTGTGGATCTTCTCCTGACACATACGCCATAAAATCTTTTGGGGCAACTTGAGGAAAATCATCTTTGTGTTCAGGGTTTCCCCCTTTTTATCCTTGTTCTTCAGTCTCTCTCTTTCTAGCTGTAATCTTTCTGTTTCCAAATTTGCTTGACTTTCCATTTGCTGAGCTCCAAGTTCTATTTCCACTTTCCGGTTTTCCCTTTCAAACTGTATGTCCTGCTTCAACTTTCCACTTTTCCATTTCTTTAGTTCTAAATTCTGTTTCTGCTTTTCTGTAAGAAACTGTAAATATTCTGGACTGGGGTTATACATCCCCTCAGGGTTTCTCTCAGCTGTGGCTCTACCAGGCTCAACACCACTTTGTGTCTGTATAATTCTCAGACCTTCTACACTTTTCCCCTCATGAGGAATTAGAATTAGAGTCTTCTGAATTAGAGCCTCTTTTTTCATTTCTAGAAATCCTGCCATGTTTCTCTCTAATGACGTTTCCCTTTACAATTTTGCTATACCTCTCAAGAGTCGGGTCTCTCTTATAAAACTATTAGTTTCTTTATGTCTCTTTTCTTTATGACAATTCTGTTTCCCTCACAGAATTCAGTTGTACATTAAATATCCCCAGCTATCTGTCCACTCAGTTTTCTTTCCTCCCAGCAGGATATCCTATTCCCTTTGCGACAAGTCCTGCAACCTCGGAATGTTTTATTCCATTTATAGTAATTTTCCCTTCCTCAGGATGTTGTATCCCACCGAGAGTCTTTCCTCCCCCTCACGATGTTGTATCCCACCGCTAAGCCACCACAGGTCACGACTTCCCTCTTCATGTATGTAATGTGGCTACCAAGAATTTAATTCCAAACATTTTATTTAGCATTCCCCATTGAATTGTGCCCAAGCTCTTCTGAGGCTTCTTTGTTGGACTACGTGGTCTGAGGATAAGACTCTTATAATGTCATATCATAAGATTCCAGGTTAATATAAACTTTATTTGTACAATTCACTGCCACAGGAGGTGGTGGCGGCCACAAGCATAGCCACCTTCAAGAGGGGTTTAGATAAAAATATGGAGCAGAGGTCCATCAGTGGCTATTAGCCACAGTGTGTGTGTATATATAAAATTTTTTGCCACCGTGTGACACAGAGTGTTGGACTGGATGGGCCATTGGCCTGATCCAACATGGCTTCTCTTCTGTTCTTATGTGACACAGAGTGTTGGACTGGATGGGCCATTGGCCTGATCCAACATGGCTTCTCTTCTGTTCTTATGTGACACAGAGTGTTGGACTGGAGGGGCCATTGGCCTGATCCAACATGGCTTCTCTAATGTTCTTATGTGACACATAGTGTTGGACTGGATGGGCCATCGGCCTGATCCAACATGGCTTCTCTTATGTTAATAAGTGTATTGGTTTCAAAATGGTTATAAACTCTTCAGTGAATAACAACAACTTCTGACTGAGGTGTCACGCTTTCACTTCACACATTCCTTACTCTCAAATCTTCTTTCTCCTTCCTTAATGATTCATTAATGATTTGGAGTTGGGAGTGATCAGTGAAAGTGGCCAGGTTTGCGGATGACACTAATTGTTCAGGGTGGTGAGAACCAGAGAGGATTGTGAGGCACTCCAAAGGGATCTGTTGAGGCTGGGTGAGTGGGGGTCAACGTGGCAGATGCGGTTCAGTGTGGCCAAGTGCAAAGTGCACATTTGGGGCCAAGAATCCCAGCTACAAATACAAGTTGATGGGGTGTGAACTGGCAGAGACTGACCATGAGAGAGATCTTGGGGTCGTGGTAGATAATTCACTGAAAATGTCAAGACAGTGTGCGTTTGCAATAAAAAAGGCCAACGCCATGCTGGGAATTATTAGGAAGGGAATTGAAAACAAATCAGCCAGTATCATAATGCCCCTGTATAAATCGATGGTGCGGTCTCATTTGGAGTACTGTGTGCCATTCTGGTCACCGCACCTCAAAAAGGATATTATAGCATTGGAAAAATCCAGAAAAGGGCAACTAGAATGATTAAAGGGTTGGAACACTTTCCCTGTGAAGAAAGGTTAAAACGCTTGGGGCTCTTTAGCTTGGAGAAATGTCAACTGCGGGGTGACATGATAGAGGGTTTACAAGATTATGCATGGGATGGAGAAAGTAAAGAAAGAAGTCCTTTTCTCCCTTTCTCACAATACAAGAACTCATGGGCATTCAATGAAATTGCTGAGGAGTCAGGTTAAAATGGATAAAAGGAAGTACTTCTTCACCCAAAGGGTGATTAACATGTGGAATTCAATGTATAGGACTGGATGGGCTATTGGCCTGATCCAGCATGGCTTCTCTTATGTTCCTATGTTCCTAACTCCACTTTCTGACAGCTTCTGTCTCTCACCCTCCTCCAAACTCTGACAAGTACTTTTCTCCCTTTCTCACAATATGTGCACTTGTGGACATTTAATGAAATTGCTGAGCAGTCAGGTTAGAACTGATAAAAGGAAGTACTTCTTCACCCAAAGGGTGATTAACACATGGAATTCACTGCCACAGGAGGTGGCGGCGGCTGCAAGCATAGACAGCTTCATGAGGGGATTGGATCAACATCTGGAGCAGAGGTCCATCAGTGGCTATTAGCCACAGGGTATAGACAGAACTTTCTGTCTGGGGCAGGGATGCTCTGTATTCTTGGTGCTTGGAGGGGCACAGTGGTAGGACTTCTAGTGTCCTGGCCCCACTGGTGGACCTCCTGATTGCATCTGTTTTTTTGGCCACTGTGTGACAGAGTGTTGGATTGATGGGTCATTGGCCTGATCCGACATGGCTTCTCTTATGTTCTTATGAGGTTTTGGCTCTTCTCTAGCCCCTAAAGTACCCTCAAAAGCAGGGGGGTCAAACTCATGAGGGCCGGATCTGACATAAATGAGACCTTGTCAGGCTGGGCCATGTTGGGCAGGGCCACGTGTGTACCTATTTAAAATTAGGTAGCAGAGATGTCAACTTTGGTGCCTCTACCTCAAAAAACAGCCCTCCCCAGAGCCCTAGATACCCACAGATCAATGCTCCATTATTCCCTGTGGGAACCAGTCTCCATAGGTTATCATGGAGTGCCCAGTGGACATTTATCTCCCCCCGCCCTGCTTTCTGATAAGCCGGAAGTCAAACTGGGGAATCCCCTGCCCCCACCTGGGGATTGGCAACCACTAGTTAATGCAAAGTCAAGAAAGAAGGTCAGAAGTTAACATGTTTTCATGAAAAACGTGAAACTCTATGTGCCTTCGTACATTTGCAGAGTTAACACGGTGGGTGTATCTGTGCAGAAGTAGACGGAAAGACACTTTATGTGTCAGAGTCGTTTTGTATCCTACAGTTCTGTGAGCATGAGATTTAGTGGATGAGGAACTCAGCATCCTGAGAATCTCTGACTCCATTCTTCAATGACAGATTTCTAGTCCTTAATTCATGTGACACGGCCAGGAGTCGTCAGAGAATGCTTAGCGATATTTCAGAGCCTTGTTATGCAACGCGATCTCACGTAAACACTACGCCTCTTCTCTACAACTAGCAGGAGCAAAACAGATAACGCTGAATGCAAAAAAAAAAAAAGGAGAATGCCATCTGTACGAATCTGATTATTTATTAATTGGCACAAATGTATAGCACCTGTAGCTTGCATGCTGCATAATCATGATTGCGCCATGCACGATTATGGCTTCATCATGAGGATTGCCTCATTGCAGCAAGAGAGAGGAAAGCGATTCACAACGTGGAATCCCCTACCTAGAGTTGTCCTTGTAAAACGAGTATTGAATTAACAGATACTGGATGAAGATCTAGTGAGTTTATCAAGCACAGATCTGCTTGCTCGGAGTAGGAAGGCCCAGCCCCTGCCATTTCTGTCCATGCCCTGCTTACAGGTCACAAGCAGGGAACTGATTTGCTTTTGTGCTGCTCACAAATGTGGGGAATGCTTTGTGCGTGCATGGTCTCGCAGCGCCTGATGGTCGTCTCAGCCTCCTCCTTCGATAGGGTTGCAAAGTCCAATTCAAGAAATATCTGGGGACTTTGGAGGTGGAGCTAGGAGACATTAGGGGTGGAGCCAAGATCAAGGCTGTGACAAGCATAATTGAACTCCAAAGGGAGTTCTGGCCACCACATTTAAAGGGACGGCACACCTTTTCAATGCCTTCCTTCCATAGGAAATAATGGATAGGGGCACCTTCTTTTGGGGCTCATAGAATTGGACCCCCTGGTCCAATCTTTTTGAAACTTGGTGGGTATTTGGGGAGAGGCACTAGATGCTATACTGAAAATTTGGTGCTTCAACCCAAAAAACAGCCCCCCCCCCAGAGCCCCAGATACCCATGGATCAATTCTCCATGATTTTCTATGGGAATAAATCTCCATAGGGAATAATAGAGTTCCCAGCAGACGTTTCCCTCCCCTCCCCCCGCTTTCTGACGACCCTGAAGCGGGGGGAGGGCCTCCAAACCAGGGGATCCCCTGCCCCCACCTGGGGATTGGCAACCCTATCCTTCAACCTCAAAAAACAGCCCCCCCCAGTGCCCGAGATACTCACGGATCAATTCTACATTATTCCTTATGGGAATCGGTCTCCATAGGGAATAATGGAGTGCCCAGCAGACATGTCCCCCACCCTGCTTTCTGATGACCTGTGGGGAGGGCCTCCAAACCAGTGATTGGCAACCTTATATAGAGATTAGATTGAGTTGCCATGTCCTCCCCCTCCAGCCACCAGTGGGAGATGGAAAACTTGTAGAGTGGCCAGATTCTGGTTGGGAAACTTCAGGAGATTTTGGGGTGCAGTCTGGGGAGAGAAGGGACCTCAGTGGGCTGCAATGCCAGAGAATCTGCCCTCCAAAGCACCCATCCTCTCCAGGGGAAGTGGTCTCTGTATACTGGAGATGAACTGCAATTCCAGAGGGGGAGGTCCCCGGGTCCCACCTGAAGGCTGCCATCCCCAGACCTCTAAGGCTGAGGGAACAAGGGGCATTTCGAAGCGGCAACCAAAGAGGAAGAGGTTTCCCCACCTTCCCAAGTCTTCCTCCCCGAACTCTGTTATGCTCTCTGGTGGTTTGTTAGTCACGTCTTCCAGTCAACAATTTATTCCTCGCATGGAGACAATGAGGGTAAAATTAAATTACTAGAGGGGATTACAAGCTGGTTAATTTGATCTGACTCATTAATTCCCCAAATCTACGTTCTGGTTACAGCTTCAGTGGGTTCCTGATAAAAACACAAATCCGATGTCAGGAACAGAACTGGACCAGCTCGCGCCAGGCTTCCCAGCCGAGGAAGGAGATCTGGCCCCCAAAGGAGGTGGGGAGGGGGCTCAAGATTTTCCTTGGCCTGCCTGCAGAGATACGCCCCAGAAGAGCCAGATTCAAGCCCAGTATCCCCTTAGAGACCAGTGAGGTTTGGGGGAAGAAGCCTTCGAGAGCCAAAGCAGAATTTTCTTTTAATACCCCCCCCCCCCCAAATCTACCTGGTTTCTTAGAGGCTACTGGGTTCGAATCCAGCTCTTGCACTGCAGACCTAGATGGCTGCCCTCCTGAAATAAGCCCCACAGGATGGGGCTGGAACTCAAAGAATCTTTGATTTAATGCGACATTTCTGGATTTATGACACTGATTAATTTTGATGTGGTTCATTTTAGTGTTGTTTAATGTTGTAAGGCGCCCTGAGCCCGGGATAGGGTGGGGTATAAATTGAAGAAAGCAAGAGAAAAGGAAGGAAAGAAGGAAGGAGGAGAGAAAGGAGGGAAGAAAGGAAGAAAGAAGGAAAGAAGGGAAAGAAAGAAGGAAAGAAGGAAAAAAGCAGGGGCTTTTTGTTGGAAGAAAGAAAGAAAGAAAGAAAGAAAGAAAGAAAGAAAGAAAGAAAGAAAGAAAAGAAAGAAAGAAAGAAAGAAAGAAAGAAAGAAAGAAAGAAAGAAAGAAAGAAGGAAGGAAGGAAGGAAGGAAGGAAGGAAGGAAGGAAGGAAGGAAGGAAGGAAGGAAGGAAGAGGAAGGAAGGAAGGCAAGAAAGAAAGGAAGACAACATTTAAACAAATTCTGTTGTCCCAAAAACCAGACAAAGAATCTGCGGGCATCTTAAAGGCTTAAGAGATTAACTGATCAGGGGCTTTTTGTTGGCTGGAGCTCCCTTTGTTGGGTGCAGAACGTCACCAGCGCCCTGAATATAATGGGCAATGTCAAAACTGGCCAAGTTGCTCTCCCCCCGTGGGGGTCGCAGTGCGTGAGAGTGCTTCTGGGCCCGCAGCCCTCCCCTCCAGCTGTGCCCACCCCGCCCAGAGGCCTGTCTTCTTCTGCAGAAATAAAATGGCTGGATTTGAATCCGGGAGCACCGTAGAGGCCGACACGGTTCCCAGCACAGAAGCTGTCAAAAGGAAGCTTCGGCTCTTGAAAGTTTCTGCCCCGAAAAATCTAAGGTGATTCCAGACTCTAATCGAGTTGCAAAACTATCTTCAGAAATAAAGATAACCAGGCCCTGATGTCCAAACGGGGTCTTTGCTTTCCTCAGTAAGGAGGAAGAGAAGTGCACTGATTTGATTCTCAGACCAGCAAAAACCCCAGGGATTTCCCACTCCCCAGCCCTTATCACTAATCTTTACTGGGTAGGGATGTGTGTGTGTGTGTGGGGGGGGGATGTCCTTTAAGGACTGCGGGAACTGTAAGAACTTTGCAGCAGAGAGGCAAAGGGGCTCAAAATGATGTAGGAGGTAGAGACATCTTCTGGTAGGCCTACATTTTGCATTTGCCTTAACTTGCAGTCCCCACTCCTAAGACGCATATCACGATTCTGCCACCCAAGTAACCCCAAATTCTGGGCCAAGAGAACCTGAATCCGCAACCTATGTCTGTTATGCAACTTGATCCACTCTGCCAGAGTTCTCTTGTCCTGAATAATTTAGTCTGCTTCTGCTCACCGTGGCGACAGAACTGGGCCACCATGCTCACCACAGAGATAAGCAGCAAAAGAATCAGAAGAGCCCTGCTGGGTCAGGCCAGGGAGGGTCCATCCAGTCCAGCCTCCTGTCTCACACAGTGGCCACCCAGTTCCTCTAAAGGGCCAACAACAGGGCAGAGAGGCCGAGGCCTTCCCCTGAGAAGAACATCAGAACAGCCCTGTGGGTCAGACCAGTGAGGGTCCATCTAGTCCAGCCTCCTGTCTCACCCAGTGGCCAGCCAGTTCCTCTGGAGGGCCAACAACAGGGCAGAGAGGCCGAGGCCTTCCCCTGAGAAGAACATCAGAAGAGCCCTGCTGGATCAGACCAGTGAGGGGCCATCCAGTCCAGCCTCCTGTCCTCACACAGTGGCCAGCCAGTTCCTCTGGAGGGCCAAAAACAGGGCAGAGAGGCCGAGGCCTTCCCCTGAGAAGAGCATCAGAAGAGCTCTGCTGGGTCAGACCAGGGAGGGTCCATCCAGTCCAGCCTCCTGTCTCGCACAGAGGCTAGCCAGTTCCTCTGGAGGGCCAAAAACAGGGCAGAGAGGCCGAGGCCTTCCCCTGAGAAGAGCATCAGAAGAGCTCTGCTGGGTCAGACCAGGGAGGGTCCATCCAGTCCAGCCCTCCTGTCTCGCACAGAGGCTAGCCAGTTCCTCTGGAGGGCCAACAACAGGGCAGAGAGGCCGAGGCCTTCCCCTGAGAAGAGCATCAGAAGAGCCCTGCTGGGTCAGACCAGGGAGGGTCCATCTAGTCCAGCCTCCTGTCTCACACAGTGGCCAGCCAGTTCCTCTGGAGGGCCAACAACAGGGCAGAGAGGCCGAGGCCTTCCCCTGAGAAGAGCATCAGAAGAGCTCTGCTGGGTCAGACCAGGAGGGTCCATCCAGTCCAGCCTCCTGTCTCACACAGAGGCTAGCCAGTTCCTCTGGAGGGCCAACAACAGGGCAGAGAGGCTAACCCCTTCCCCTGAGAAGGACATCAGAAGAGCCCTGCTGCGTCAGACCAGGGAGGGTCCATCTAGTCCAGCCTCCTGTCTCACACAGAGCCTAACGAGTTCCTCTGGAGGGCCAACAACAGAGCAGAGAGGCTGAGGCCTTCCCCTGAGAAGGACATCAGAAGAGCCCTGCTGCGTCAGACCAGGGAGGTCCATCTAGTCCAGCCTCCCGCCTCACAGAGTGGCCAACCAGTTCCTCTGGAGAGCCCACAACAGGACAGAGAGGCTGAGGCCTTCCCCTGAGAAGAACATCAGAAGAGCCCTGCTGGGTCAGACCAGGGAGGGTCCATCTAGTCCAGCCTCCTGCCTCACAGAGTGGCCAACCAGTTCCTCTGGAGGGCCAACAACAGGGCAGAGAGGGCCGAGGCCTTCCCCTGGGAAGAACATCAGAAGAGCCCTGCTGGGTCAGACCAGGGAGGGTCCATCCAGTCCAGCCTCCTGTCTCACACAGTGGCCAACCAGTTCCTCTGGAGGGCCAACAACAGGGCAGAGAGGCCGAGGCCTTCCCCTGGGAAAGAACATCAGAAGAGGCCCTGCTGGGTCAGACCAGGGAGGGTCCATCTAGTCCAGCCTCCTGCCTCACAGAGTGGCCAACCAGTTCCTCTGGAGGGCCAACAACAGGGCAGAGAGGCTGATGCCTTCCCCTAAGAAGAACATCAGAAGAGCCCTGCTGGGTCACACCAGGGAGGGTCCATCTAGTCCAGCCTCCTGCCTCACAGAGTGGCCAACCAGTTCCTCTGGAGAGCCCACAGCAGGACAGAGAGGCCGAGGCCTTCCCCTGAGAACATCAGAAGAACCCCTGCTGGGTCACACCAGGGAGGGTCCATCTAGTCCAGCCTCCTGTCTCACACAGCGGCCAACCAGTTCCTCTGGAGGGCCAGCAACAGGGCAGAGAGGCTGAGGCCTTCCCCTGAGAAGAACATTGGAAGAGCCCTGCTGGGTCAGGCCAGGGAGGGTCTGGTGTATTGTAGTCTCCTGTCTCACCCAGTGGCCAGCCAGTTCCTCTGGAGGGCCAGCAACAGGGCAGAGAGGCTGAGGCCTTCCTCTGAGAAGAACCTCAGAAGAGCCCTGCTGGGTCGGCCAGGGAGGGTCTTTGTACTGTAGTCTCCTGTCTCACCAAGTGGCCAGCCAGTTCCTCTGGAGCGGCCACAACAGGGCAGAGAGGCTGAGGCCTTCCTCTTAGAAGAACATCAGAAGAGCCCTGCTGGATCATACCAGGGAGTGCCGATCTAGTCCAGCCTCCTGTCTCACACAGAGGCCAACCAGTTTCCTCTGGAGGGCCAACAACAGGGCAGAGAGGCCGAGGCCTTCCCCTGAGAAGAGCATCAGAAGAGCCCTGCTGGGTCAGACCAGGGAGGGTCCATCTAGTCCAGCCTCCTGTCTCACACAGTGGCCAGCCAGTTCCTCTGGAGGGCCAACAACAGGGCAGAGAGGCCGAGGCCTTCCCTGAGAAGAGCATCAGAAGAGCTCTGCTGGGTCAGACCAGGGAGGGTCCATCCAGTCCAGCCTCCTGTCTCACACAGAGGGCTAGCCAGTTCCTCTGGAGGGCCAACAACAGGGCAGAGAGGCTAACCCCTTCCCCTGAGAAGGACATCAGAAGAGCCTTGCTGCGTCAGACCAGGGAGGGTCCATCTAGTCCAGCCTCCTGTCTCACACAGAGCCTAACGAGTTCCTCTGGAGGGCCAACAACAGAGCAGAGAGGCTGAGGCCTTCCCCTGAGAAGGACATCAGAAGAGCCCTGCTGCGTCAGACCAGGGAGGGTCCATCTAGTCCAGCCTCCTGTCTCACACAGAGCCTAACGAGTTCCTCTGGAGGGCCAACAACAGGGCAGAGAGGCCGAGGCCTTCCCCTGGGAAGAACATCAGAAGAGCCCTGCTGGGTCAGACCAGGGAGGGTCCATCCAGTCCAGCCTCCTGTCTCACACAGTGGCCAACCAGTTCCTCTGGAGGGCCAACAACAGGGCAGAGAGGGCCGAGGCCTTCCCCTGGAAGAACATCAGAAGAGCCCTGCTGGGTCAGACCAGGGAGGGTCCATCTAGTCCAGCCTCCTGCCTCACAGAGTGGCCAACCAGTTCCTCTGGAGGGCCAACAACAGGGCAGAGAGGCTGATGCCTTCCCCTAAGAAGAACATCAGAAGAGCCCTGCTGGGTCACACCAGGGAGGGTCCATCTAGTCCCGCCTCCTGCCTCACAGAGTGGCCAACCAGTTCCTCTGGAGAGCCCACAGCAGGACAGAGAGGCCGAGGCCTTCCCCTGAGAACATCAGAAGAACCCTGCTGGGTCACACCAGGGAGGGTCCATCTAGTCCAGCCTCCTGTCTCACACAGCGGCCAACCAGTTCCTCTGGAGGGCCAGCAACAGGGCAGAGAGGCTGAGGCTTCCCCTGAGAAGAACATTGGAAGAGCCCTGCTGGGTCAGGCCAGGGAGGGTCTGTGTATTGTAGTCTCCTGTCTCACCCAGTGGCCAGCCAGTTCCTCTGGAGGGCCAGCAACAGGGCAGAGAGGCTGAGGCCTTCCTCTGAGAAGAACCTCAGAAGAGCCCTGCTGGGTCAGGCCAGGGAGGGTCTTTGTACTGTAGTCTCCTGTCTCACCAAGTGGCCAGCCAGTTCCTCTGGAGGGCCAGCAACAGGGCAGAGAGGCTGAGGCCTTCCTCTTAGAAGAACATCAGAAGAGCCCTGCTGGATCATACCAGGGAGGTGCCGATCTAGTCCAGCCTCCTGTCTCACACAGAGGCCAACCAGTTCCTCTGGAGGGCCAACAACAGGGCAGAGAGTCCAAGGCCTTCCCCTGAGAAGAACATCAGAAGAGCCCTGCTGGGTCAGACCATCTCATCTTTTGCCATCCCCTTCTTCTTTTGTCTTCTGTCGTTTCCAGCATCAAAGTCTTCTCCAGTGAGTGCTCCCTTCTCATTGGGTGGCCAAAGTATTTGAGCTCCAGCTTCAGCATCTCACCTTCCAGGGAACATTCAGGGTTTATTTCCCTTAGGACTGACTGATTTGAACTTCTTGCAGTCCAAGGGACTCTCAAGAGTCTTCTCCAGCACCACAGCTCAAAAGCTGTGTGATGGACAGATTCAATTAGCAATTTTATTTCTTATTTGGTACATTTCTATCTCATTTTCCATCAGCACGCAGAGGCCACAAAGAACTGCTCACCTTTCTCAGGAGGTGGTGGGCTTTCCTTCCTTGGAGGTTTTCAAACAGAGGCTAGATGGCCATCTGACAGCAATGAGCATCTTGTGAATTTAGGGGGAGATGTTTGTGAGTTTCCTGCATTGTGCTGGGGGTTGGACTAGATGACCCTGGAGGTCCCTTCCAACTCTATAATTCTATAAGTGTATAGAATCTGGACTGGTGCAGGAGAATTCGCACAGGGGAATCTGCCTTTTGGGTCAGGCTGGCCTGTCTCCTGCTCCCTCCCCCACTCCTTCACAGGGCCTGAAATCCATCACACTCCTAGAAACAGCAGGAGGGAGAACATAGGAGAGCATGTTGGATCAGGCAATGGCTCATCCAATCCAACACTCTGTGTCACATAGAGAAGCCATGTTGGATCAGGCCAGTGGCCCATCCAGTCCAACACTTTGTGTCACACAGTAGTCAAAAAACCCCAGGTGCCAGAAGGAGGTCCATCAGTGGGGGCCAGGACACTAGAAGCCATCCCACTGTGCCCCCCCCCCCCCACCAGCACTAAGAATACAGAGCATCACTGCCCCAGACATAAGAACATCAGAGAAGCTATGTTGGATCAGGCCAATGGCCCATCCAGTCCAACACTCTGTGTCCCATAAGAACATAAGAGAAGCCCTGTTGGATCAGGCCAGTGGCCCCTCCAGTCCAACACTCTGTGTCTCATAAGAAAATAAGAGAAGCCATGTTGGATCAGGCCAAAGGCCACATCCAGTCCAACACTCTGTGTCACACAGTGGCAAAAAAACCCAGGTGCCATCAGGAGGTCACACCAGTGGGGCCAGGACACCAGAAGCCCTCCCACTGTGCCCCCCCCAGCACAAGAATACAGAGCATCACTGCCCCAGACATAAGAACATCAGAGAAGCTATGTTGGATCAGGCCAATGGCCCATCCAGTCCAACACTCTGTGTCCCATAAGAACATAAGAGAAGCCCTGTTGGATCAGGCCAGTGGCCCCTCCAGTCCAACACTCTGTGTCTCATAAGAAAATAAGAGAAGCCATGTTGGATCAGGCCAAAGGCCCATCCAGTCCAACACTCTGTGTCACACAGTGGCAAAAAACCCAGGTGCCATCAGGAGGTCCACCAGTGGGGCCAGGACACCAGAAGCCCTCCCACTGTGCCCCCCCAGCACTAAAGATACAGAGCATCACTGCCCCAGACATAAGAACATCAGAGAAGCTATGTTGGATCAGGCCAATGGCCCATCCAGTCCAACACTCTGTGTCACATAAGAACATAGAGAAGCCATTTTGGATCAGGCCAAAGGCCCATCCATTCCAACACTCTGTACCACATAGTGACCAAAAAAAACCCAGGTGCCATCAGGAGGTCCACCAGTGGGGCCAGGACACCAGAAGCCCTCCCACTGTGCCCTCCCCCAGATAGCACAAGATAACAGAGCATCCCTGCCGCAGACAGAAAGTTCCAACAATACACTGTGGCTAATAGACAGTGGTGGACTGGTTCAGAACAGCAGGAGGAAGGCACGGCAGCATGTGCTGGAGAACCCAACGTCTCCACCCTGCGGCTCTTGATAGGGTACATCTGGGTCAGCTGAGGCTATCTAGATGGAGCCTGTAGGCACAATGGAAACGCCAACGTTTGCCCCCGGAGACTGTGAGAAGAGCAAACAAAACCCAAAGATGGTTGACTTCTGGGCTCCCAAAGAGGAAAGAGCAAGGACTATTATTCATTTATTTACTTCATTTATGCCCCCCCACACTTTCTTTCCAGTCTGAGCTCTCTGTTCACGACCTGAGTTCAATCCCCGGCAGAAGCTGGGTTTTCAGGTAGCCGGCTCAAGGTTGACTCAGCCTTCCATCCTTCCGAGGTGGGTCAAATGAGTCCCCAGCTTGCTGGGAGGACAGTGTAGATGACTGGGGAAGGCAATGGCAAACCACCCCGTAAAAAGTCTGCCGTGAAAACGTTGTGAAAGCAACATCACCCCAGAGTCGGAAACGACTTGGTTGCTTGCACAGGGGACCTTCCCTTTCCTTTCTTTAAGACCAACAAAAGAGCCCGTGGCCATAGAGTGGTAATGCTGCAGTACAGCAGCCCTAAGCTCTGCTCACGACCTGAGTTTGATCCCCGGCGAAGCTGGGTTTTCAGGTAGCCGGCTCCAGGTCGACTCAGCCTTCCAAGGTTGGTCCAAGGAGTCCCCAGCTTGACTGG
>NW_026800550.1:0-26477 GCF_032191835.1 Heteronotia binoei
CCCGGGCTCTAGGCGTCGGGCTCCGGGTTGGGGGAAAGCAGCGCCGCCGCCGCCGCGGCTTGTCCTTCGCTGGCTTCGGGCGATGAGCTGAGCTGGCCGGCAGCCGCGGGCGGTGGCACAAGGGCGCGCTGAACGGGCGTCCTCGCCTCCCTGCAAGAGCTCGCTTTTGTTTCGCTGCGCGCCGCTGCGCCAAAGCAGCCGCCCGGAGGGGAGCCCCTGCGCGAAGGGAGCCCGGCCTCGGGGCTGCCCCCAGGGCGGGGAGGAGAGCAAGCCGCCGCCGCTGCGCCTTCCTCGGCGCGCCCAGGCTCTCCTCTCTCTCTCTCCAGGGACCGGAGGCTACAGCCGGACGCGGCGTGGGTTACACAAGCGCTTGGAAGAGGGGGAGGCTCGGTGCCCGGGCAAGCCTACCAGGAGCGCTCCCCGTCCCCCCGGGAGCGGCCAGCATTCTCCACGGGGTAAGCGGGGCTCCGCGCCTTCGTGAGCCCCTGGTTGGAAAAGGCGGGAGGGAGGGAGGTAGGGCGGGGTTGCCAACTGTCCGCGGAGGGGAAAGGCGCCTGTGCTTGCAACCAGAGCAGGGAAAATTTGAGCGCACGCGGGATGGGGATGGGGGTGGGGAATAGGGTCGTCGTCTTGTTTTGGTGCGTCTTGCTTGGAGCGCGAAGGGCCGCGGAAGGCGCGGGGTCGTGGGCCGCTTGGGGACCCCCGGTTGGCACCGCCCCTGGAGCTAGAAGTTGGCGACCTTCAATTAGAGCCCCCTTGCCCCGGGCCTTTGTATCTTGGAGGCCTCTATTCGGGCGCGACGCCTTTTGCGTTCAGTCGGCGTGGTTGCCAACCTCCAGCCGGGGACCTCCCGGAATCACAACGGATCTTCCGGGGATAAAGTTTCTCCAATATGGCTTACGGGTGGTGGTGGTGGGGGGAGATTCTACGGTGCTAGACCCCACTGAAGTCTCTCGCCCTGCTCCGTCTCCAAATCTCCAGGTTATTTCCTGTTGGCAACCCTAGTGTGGTGTGATTTACCCCTAAATCGGTATAGGCAGATTAACAGGCATCCTCTGGCTATTTAAAACTCGCTCTCTACCGCCTGCCCCCCCAGCGGCCTATTCCATAATAGTGTTAGATCAGCTTTACTTTCCTCATTCCCTGTGAATGTATGGGGAGGGAGGGGTAACCCCAGCCCGCTTTGGTTACAGGGTCTCACAATAATTTAACCTATCCAGCTAGATTCGAATTCAGGAACACCTCAAGAGACCCACAAGATTTTCAGGGTATCATATTTCAAGAGGCGGAACTCCCTCCGTTAGTTAGCTTTCCAAAGGGCTGTTCTCTTTCCCAGCAGCCAGACTTCCAAATTTAAACCCCCCCACCCCATGCTTTTATCAGTTCTACGACAGGCAGGGGCTCATCAGGGGGATGCTTTCACCCCCTAGCATGCAGGAGAGGGAGAAAAATCTGCCCTGTTGAATTTGACTTGTTTTATAGCACAGCACCCCTCCCTTAGAAGAAAAGGTGGCAACATATGAACATATGAAGCTGCCTTATACTGAATCAGACCTTTGGTCCATCAAAGTCAGTATTGTCTTCTCAGACTGGCAGCGGCTCTCCAGGGTCTCAAGCTGAGGTTTTTCTCACCTTTTTGCCTGGACCCTTTTTTGGAGATGCCAGGGATTGAACCTGGGACCTTCTGCTTCCCAAGCAGATGCTCTACCACTGAGCCACCATCCCACTGAGCCACCAACATAGGGGGTAGAGAGTGAATGGGTTTCAAATGCCTGATGTATGTGGAACTAGACCAGAAGTGGCCAAACTTGCTTAATGTAAAAGCCGCATAAAGTGAATGCCAGATGTTTGAGAGCCGCAAGACATGAATGTCAGATATTTGAGAGCTGGAAGGAAGAAGATGATGATATTGGATTTACACCCCACCCTGTACTCTGAATCTCAGAGTCTCAGAGTGGCTCACAATCTCCTTTACCTTCCTCCCCCACAACAGACACCCTGTGAGGTAGGTGGGGCTGAGAGAGCTCTCCCAGCAGCTGCCCTTTCAAGGACAACTCCTGCGAGAGCTATGGCTGACCCAAGGCCTTTGCAGCAGCTGCAAGTGGAGGAGTGGGGAATCAAGCCCGGTTATCCCAGATAAGAGTCTGCACACTTAACAACTGCGTCAAACTAGGAAGGAAGGAATGTCGATGCGGGGAGGGAGTGGGGGAAAGAAAGCAACTTTAAATGCATTCTCTAAGCCGGCCAACGTGGGGAGGGGCTTTGAGAGCCACGCAATATGTGCGAAAGAGCCACACGTGGCTCCTGAGCCACAGTTTGGCTGCACCTGAGCTATACAAAGATGGTGGCCCTCATTCCTTGCATGCCTGGGAGGGAGAGGGGAAAAAAAAAGAAGAGACTTTTATATAATGAGGAAAAGAAAGGATTTAAGTTTGGCTCAGTTGAAGGAGGAAGGTAGGTTGAAAAAAGAAGGGGGGCTAGTATTGTGAGCCCCATGGCGCAGAGTGGTAAAGCTGCAGTACTGCAGTCTGAAGCTCTGCTCACGACCTGAGTTCGATCCACAGCGGAAGCTGGGTTCAGGTAGCCGGTTCCAGGTTGACTCGGCCTTCCATCCTTCCGAGGACGGTCAAATGAGTCCCCAGCTTGCTGGGGGGAAAGCGTAGAGGACTGGGGAAGGCAATGGCCAGCCACCCCCGTCAAAAGTCTGTCGCGAAAACGTTTGTGAAAGCAACGTCACCCCAGAGTCAAAAACGACTGGTGCTTGCACAGGGGACGACCTTGACCTTTTAGGAGGGGGGACCTGTAGTTCCAGGTGGCAATGAGAACTGTGTCTCACTATTGATCAACATGCTCCAAAGCACACTTTTTTGGGGGGTGGGGTGGGGGGATGAGCAACAAGGACAGAGGGCCACAGGAATAGACAGCTTGAAAAGGGGATTAGATAGATTCATGGAGGAGGGAGGGGTCTGTCAGTGGCTACTAGCCACAGTGACGACAACAAAAGCCACCCACCACCTTTACTGCGTACCGCAGCATCCCAAAACCACAGTGACTTAAGAGAACTTCCGTGTTCAGATGCAGGACTCTGAATCCCAGAGCAAGGAGGTGACATCCAGGGAAGGCCACTGCTTCTGTGCCTTGTTGTTGGCCCTCCAGAGGAACTGGGCGGCCACTGTGTGAGACAGGAGGCTGGGCGAGATGGACCCTCCCTGGTCTGACCCAGCAGGGCTCTTCTGATGTTCTTCTCAGGGGAAGGCCTCAGCCTCTGTGCCCTGTTGTTGTCCCTCCAGAGGAACTGGTTGGCCACTGTGTGAGACAGGAGGCTGGACTAGATGGACCCTCCCTGGTCTGATCCAGCAGGGCTCTTCTGAGGTTCTGCCCTGTTGTTGGCCCTCCAGAGGAACTGGTTGGCCACTGGGTGAGTCAGGAGGCTGGGCTAGATAGACCCTCCCTGGTCTGACCCAGCAGGGCTCTTCTGAGGTTCTTCTCAGGGGAAGGCCTCAGCCTCTCTGCCCTGTTGCTGGCTCTCCAGAGGAACTGGTTGAGGCTACTGTGTGAGAAAGGAGGCTGGACTAGAGGGACCCAGGAGGGCCCTTCTGATGTTCTTTGATTGTTTTTCCGTCGTCTTTGGGGGCATAGTACTGTTCCTGGTGGAGTAACATAATTCCCCCCTGAATTTTAAGATGATGATTGTAAATTGCTAATGTTTTTAAGATGAGCCCCGTGGTGCAGAGTGGTAAAGCTGCAGTACTGCAGTCGGAGCCCTCTGCTCATGACCTGAGTTCTATCCCAGCGAAAGCTGATTCAGGTAGCCGGCTCGAGGTTGACTCAGCCTTCCATCCTTCCGAGGTCGGTCAAATGAGTCCCCAGCTTGCCGTGGGGGTGGGGGGAGGAAGTGTAGATGCGTGGGGAAGGCAATGGCAAACCACTGTGCTCGCTGTGCTGGATTCCTCGTCTGATGAAGCGTGCTTAGAGAGCAGACGAAAGCTTCCGTTCTAAATAAAGATTGGTTGGTCTTCAAGGTGCGACTTGACTCCTGTTTTGTTCACACCGTAAAAAGTCTGCTGTGAAAACGTCGTGGAAGCGATGTCATCCCAGAGTCGGAAATGACTGGTGCTTGCATAGGGGACTACCTTTACTTTAAAAAAAAAAAAATTAAATGTTTTTAACTGCAGAGCCTTTTTTGCTTGGATTACAATTAGAAAAATTTCCAAAGGAAGACAGGACTTTAATTTGGTACTTGCTCTCAGCTGCTAGGACATTGTATGCGCAGCTTTGGAAACAAGGAACAATACCAGAGAAATGGGACTGGATTGTGAAAGTTTTATCGTGGAGTGAGATGGACAAATTAACTAAAACTTTAAGAGACTATGACTTAGACTTATTCAAAAAGGAGTGGAAGAAATTCAAAGGATATATGGAGAAAGAGTGGAACGTTAAAAAGACATTGGACAATTTTTTAGTATTATTATGTTTTTATGAATCATGGGACTCCCATGTCTGTTATACTGTCCAATAAGAATCATGGGATTCCCGTGCCTGTTAGCCGCCCTGAGCCCGCCTGGCGGGGAGGGCGGGATATAAAAATAAAATATTATTATTATTATTATTATTATTATTATTATTATTAATCAAAAGTATTATATTTTGATAGATTAGTGGTACCTTTAGAATTGAATTCAAATTTATAACTTCGGGGAGGTCAATATTGGAGGGAGGGGGGGGTGAAATATCATATGGTTTAGTAATAAGAAAAAGATAATTAAATATTGTAACCATGTGTTATTAATAAATTGTTAAAACACAAATTTAAATGTTTTTAAACTGTTGTTAGCTGCCCTGAGCCTGCCAGGGGAGCGCGGATATAAATCGGATAAATAAATAAAATTTCCACGGTATGTGCTTTCACTTTTGAGAGCCAAAGCGTAAATGATGAAGGGACGTTGAGTCTTGAAAGCTTCCACCCCGGAGAGCTTGTTGGTCTCTGTGGCGCTTTTGGATTCGAATCTAGCTCTTCTACCACATACTGACATGGTGACACCCCCCCCCCCCCGCAATCGTTTTTCTGTACCTTAACAAGAATCTGGCATGTGAAAACTAAATTTAAGAACATAAGAGAAGCCATGTTGGATCAGGCCAATTTCCCCTTCACCCCCTCTTCTATGCAAGAGAAGAACTTTCCCATGTCAGTTTCTGCTGTGGAAATCAGAAGAAGAGAGTTCACAAGCTTAGCCGTGTGTGTGGAACCGCAGCCTCCATCAATGGCATTGATTAGAATTGTCTCTTTCTTCAGAAATGGCCCAATCACTGCTTTCTCAGCTGGCCATTCATCTGTCACTAGATGACCACCGTTTGGGTGGGGAGCATTTTCCCTATGAAGAAAGGTTAAAACACTTGGGTCTCTTTAACTTGGAGAAACGTCGACTGAGGGGTGACATGAAAGAGGTCTGCAAGATTAGGTATGGGATAGAGAAGGTAGAGAGAGAAGTCCTTTTCTCCCTTTCTCACAATACAAGAACCCGTGGGCATGCCGTGAAATTGCTGAGCAGTTGGGTTAGAACAGATAAAAGGAAGTCCTTCTTCACCCAAAATGTGATTAACACATGGAATTCACTGCCACAGGAGGTGGTGGCGACTGCAAGCATAGACGACTTCAAGAGGGGATTGGATTAACATTTGGAGCTGAGGTCCATCAGTGGCTATTAGCCACAGTGTATTGTTGGAACTCTCTGTCTGGGGCAGTGATGCTCTGTCTTCTTGGTTCTTGGGGGGGGGGGGCAGTGGGAGGACTTCTAGTGTCCTGGCCCCACTGGTGGACCTCCTGATGGCGCCTGGTTTTTTGGCCACTGTGTGACACAGAGTGTTGGACTGGATGGGCCAGTGGCTTGATCCAACATGGCTTCTCTTATGTTCTTATGTGACACAGAGTGTTGGACTGGATGGGCCATTGGCCTGATTCAACATGGCTTCTCTGATGTTCTTATGTGACACAGAGTGTTGGACTGGATGGGCCACTGGCCTGATCCAACATGGCTTCTCTGATGTTCTTATGTGACACAGAGTGTAGGACTGGATGGGCCACTGGCCTGATCCAACATGGCTTCTCTTATGTTCTTATGTGACACAGAGTGTTGGACTGGATGGGCCATTGGCCTGATTCAACATGGCTTCTCTGATGTTCTTATGTGACACAGAGTGTTGGACTGGATGGGCCACTGGCCTGATCCAACAGGGCTTCTCTAACGTTCTTATGTGACACAGAGTGTTGGACTGGATGGGCCACTGGCCTGATCCAACATAGCTTCTCTTATGTCCTTATGTGACACAGAGGGCGTTTTCGCACTGACCTTCAAGTGGCGCGACCACCCTCTTCACACCGGAGGATCTGCGCAGATTTCGCACAAGAAGCGCCGGCACACCCAAAAGAGCCGGCGACTTCCGTCGCGAAACCGCTCAAACGGAAACCGCCAAGAAGCAGGAAAACGTTTGAGCGGCTTTTGCGACGGAAGTCGCCGGCACTTTTGGGTGCGCCAGCGCTTCTGTGCGAAATCCGCGCAGATCCTCCGGTGTGAAGAGGGTGGTCGCTCACTTGAAGGTCAGTGCGAAAACGCCCAGAGTGTTGGACTGGATGGGCCATTGGCCTGATCCAACATGGCTTCTCTTATGTCCTTATGTGACACAGAGTGTTGGACTGGAGGGGCCATTGGCCTGATCCAACATGGCTTCTCTTATGTTCTTATGTGACACAGAATGTTGGACTGGATAGGCCCTTGGCCTGATCCAACATGGCTTCTCTTATGTTCTTATGTGACACAGAGTGTTGGACTGGATGGGCCATTGGCCTGATCCAACATGGCTTCTCTTATGTTCTTATGTGACACAGAGTGTTGGACTGGATGGGCCATTGGCCTGCTCCAACATGGCTTTTCTTATGTTCTTATGTGACACAGAGTGCTGGACTGGATGGGCCACTGGTCTGATCCATCATGGCTTCTCTTATGTTCTTATGTGACACAGAGTATCGTACTGGATGGGCCACTGGCCTGATCCAACATGGCTTCTCTTATGTTCTTACGTGACACAGAGTGTAGGACTGGATGGGCCATTTGCTTGATCCAACAGGGCTTCTCTTATGTTCTTATGTGACACAGAGTGTTGGACTGGATGAGCCATTGGCCTGATCCAACATGGCTTCTCTTATGTTCTTATATGACACAGAGTGTTGGACTGGATGGGCAATTGGCCTGATGCAACATGGCTACTCTTATGTTTTTACGTGACACAGAGTGTTGGACTGGATGGGCCATTGGCCTGATCCAACATGGCTTCCCTTATGTTCTTATGTGACACAGAGTGTTGGACTGGATGGGCCATTGGCCTGCTCCAACATGGCTTCTCTTCTGTTCTTATGTGACACAGAGTGTTGGACTGGATGGGCCATTGGCCTGATCCAACATGGCTTCTCTTATGTTCTTATGTGACACAGAGTGTTGGACTGGATGGGCCATTGGCCTGATCCAACATGGCTTCTCTTCTGTTCTTATGTGACACAGAGTGTTGGACTGGATGGGCCATTGGCCTGATCCAACATGGCTTCTCTTATGTTCTTATGTGACACAGAGTGTTGGACTGGATGGGCCATTGACCTGATCCAACATGGCTTCTCTTCTGTTCTTATGTGACACAGAGTGTTGGACTGGATGGGCCATTGGCCTGATCCAACATGGCTTCTCTTATGTTCTTATGTGACACAGAGTGTTGGACTGGATGGGCCATTGGCCTGATCCAACATGGCTTCTCTTATGTTCTTATGTGACACCAAGTGCTGGACTGGATGGGCCACTGGTCTGATCCATCATGGCTTCTCTTATGTTCTTATGTGACACAGAGTATTGTACTGGATGGGCCACTGGCCTGATCCAACATGGCTTCTCTTATGTTCTTACGTGACACAGAGTGTAGGACTGGATGGGCCATTTGCTTGATCCAACAGGGCTTCTCTTATGCTCTTATGTGACACAGAGTGTTGGACTGGATGAGCCATTGGCCTGATCCAACATGGCTTCTCTTATGTTCTTATGTGACACAGAGTGTTGGACTGGATGGGCAATTGGCCTGATGCAACATGGCTACTCTTATGTTCTTACATGACACAGAGTGTTGGACTGGATGGGCCATTGGCCTGATCCAACATGGCTTCCCTTATGTTCTTATGTGACACAGAGTGTTGGACTGGATGGGCCATTGGCCTGCTCCAACATGGCTTCTCTTCTGTTCTTATGTGACACAGAGTGTTGGACTGGATGGGCCATTGGCCTGATCCAACATGGCTTCTCTTCTGTTCTTATGTGAAACAGAGTGTTGGACTGGATGGGCCATTGGCCTGATCCAACATGGCTTCTCTGATGTTCTTATGTGACACAGAGTGTTGGACTGGATGGGCCATTGGCCTGATCCAACATGGCTTCTCTGATGTTCTTATGTGACACAGAGTGTTGGACTGGATGGGCCGTTGGCCTGATCCAACATGGCTTCTCTTATGTTCTTATGTGACACCAAGTGTTGGACTGGATGGGCCATTGGCCTGATCCAACATGGCTTCTCTGATGTTCTTATGTGACACAGAGTGTTGGACTGGATGGGCCATTGGCCTGATCCAACATGGCTTCTCTTATGTTCTTATGTGACACCAAGTGTTGGACTGGATGGGCCATTGGCCTGATCCAACATGGCTTCTCTTATGTTCTTATGTGACACAGAGTGTTGGACTGGATGGGCCATTGGCCTGATCCAACATGGCTTCTCTTATGTTCTTATGTGACACCAAGTGTTGCACTGGATGGGCCACTGGCCTGATGCAACATGGCTTCCCTTATGTTCTTATGTGACACAGAGTGTTGGACTGGATGGGCCACTGGCCTGATCCAACATGGCTTCTCTTATGTTCTTATGTGACACAGAGTGTTGGACTGGATGGGCCATTGGCCTGCTCCAACATGGCTTTTCTTATGTTCTTATGTGACACAGAGTGCTGGACTGGATGGGCCACTGGTCTGATCCATCATGGCTTCTCTTATGTTCTTATGTGACACAGAGTATTGTACTGGATGGGCCACTGGCCTGATCCAACATGGCTTCTCTTATGTTCTTACGTGACACAGAGTGTAGGACTGGATGGGCCATTTGCTTGATCCAACAGGGCTTCTCTTATGTTCTTATGTGACACAGAGTGTTGGACTGGATGAGCCATTGGCCTGATCCAACATGGCTTCTCTTCTGTTCTTATGTGGCACAGAGTGTTGGACTGGATGGGCCATTGGCCTGATCGAACATGGCTTCTCTTATGTTCTTATGTGACACCAAGTGTTGGACTGGATGGGCCATTGGCCTGACCCAACATGGCTTTTCTTATGTTCTTATGTGACACGGAGTGTTGGACTGGATGGGCCACTGGCCTGATCCAACAGGGCTTCTCTTATGTGACACAGAGTGTAGGACTGGATGGGCCATTGGCCTGATCCAACATGGCTTCTCTTATGTTCTTATGTGACACAGAGTGTTGGACTGGATGGGCCACTGGCCTGATCCAAGAGGGCTTCTCTTATGTTCTTATGTGACACAGAGTGTTGGACTGGATGGGCCACTGGCCTGATCCAACAGGGCTTCTCTTATGTTCTTATGTGACACAGAGTGTTGGACTGGATGGGTCAGTGGCCTGATCTAACATGGCTTCTCTTATGTTCTTATGTGACACAGAGTGTTGGACTGGATGGGCCACTGGCCTGATCCAACAAGGCTTCTCTTATGTTCTTATGTGACACAGAGTGTTGGACTGGATGGGCCACTGGCCTGATCCAACAGGACTTCTCTTATGTTCTTATGTGACACAGAGTTTTGGACTGGATGGGTCAGTGGCCTGATCTAACATGGCTTCTCTTATGTTCTTACGTTCAATGTGTGTGGAAGTCACAGTATGTGGTTCCCGAGCTGTACTTTGGCCATAACTGCTGGCTCTCTTATATAAGGTTCTCTGCTTTAAACCATGCAGTGCTGAAGTCAGCCTACCTCTGGTTTTAAGGGTTAAGTGAATGTATCTAAATCAGGAAGGGTTCTGCAGCTGTGGACATCTTCTCCCCCGCGGCACCCTTTATCTTGACTCATCGTATACAGGTTTCTGCACTCGTTCATGGCATTTGAACCCGTCTCTCCGGCTCTTTGTGCGTCTTTTGGCAGGCCGCTTCTTTACTGCTCTTCGGAACGTCTTGAAATCTCTGCCTTAGTTGTTTTGTGGTCCCTGGAGGATGCCAGCGCATGAAAGCGTTCCGCTGCTCTCTTTGTAGGGTCATGTCCTCCGCAGAAGTGTTAATGCTTTGGATGGTGTCTCCTTTGCTTCTCGCTAGCTATGTGTGTGTTTAAAGTGCCGTCGGATCGTAGCTGGAAGATCCCTCGTGGAGTTTTTCAAGGGCAAAAACTGTTACGGCTTAGTTGAACCCTGAACTCTCTTGCTGGTCTCCCGTCCGCATGGTAACCAGAAGCGGCCCTGTTTAGCTCCAACCTGGGCCAACTGGCTCAAGGCTCTCGCTATCTAGGATATGTTTAGTTTACCCTTAGGCCAGGGGTGGCCAAAGTTGCTTAACGTAGGAGCCACATAGCGTAAACGTCAGATGTCGGAGAGCTGCATGGTATGAGCATCAGATGTTAGAAGGAAGGCAGGAAGGTGGGGAGGCAGATAGGCAAATAAGTGGGAGGAGGAGAGAGAGAGAGGTGGAAAGAAAGCAACTTTAAACACAGACTCATCGAGATTCTGAAATTCAGTCTCAGCGCGGCTCACAATCTCCTTGAACTTCCTCCCCCGCAACAGACATCCTGTGAGGTAGGTGGGGCTGAGAGAGCTCTGATAGAAGCTGCCCTTTCAAGGACAACTCTGCAGAGCTGTGGCTGACTCAAGGCCATGCCAGCAGGTGCAAGTGGAGGAGTGGGGAAACAAACCCGGTTCTCCCAGTCTGTGCACTTAATGACTACACCAGACTGGCTCTCAGAGGAAGGCCTTGGCCTCTCTGCCCTGTTGTTGGCCCTCCAGAGGAACTGGTTGACCACTGTGTGAGACAGGAGGTTGGACTAGATGGACCCTCCCTGGTCCGATCCAGCAGGGCTCTTCTGATGTTCTTCTCAGGGGAAGGCCTCAGCCTCTCTGCCCTGTTGTTGGCCCTACAGAGAAGAAGATGATGATATTGAATTTATATCCTGCCCTATGCTCTGAGTCTCAGAGTGGTCACAATCTCCTCTGTCTTCTTCCCCCACAACAGACACCCTGTTAGGTAGGCGGGGCTGAGAGAGCTCCCCCAGAAGCTGCCCTTTCAAGGACAACCCCTGCCTGAGCTATGGCTGACCCAAGCCCATTCCAGCAGGTGCAAGTGGAGGAGTGGGGAACCAAACCCGGTTCTCCAGATAAGAATCCGCACATTTTTTTTTTTACATTTTTTTTTATTATAACATTGCACAACAACAAAAAGAAGACAACAACAATAAACAACCAAAGAAATAACAACTAAACAACAATTCAGCATTTACAACAATAACAACAACAAAAAAGATGTTATTCATAATCCTATATACATTTTATCTTCTGGAGCGAATATACAAGAAACTAAATATTTGTAATATTAATATCTCTATTCAAGACCATTCAAATCCCAATTTTTTTGCCCATTCATACATTGGATACCACGTTTTCTCACACTCTTCCATGTTCCCGTCATTCAATCTACATGTTAACATATCCATTTCTGCAGCATTTAAAAGATTTAACATAAACTCTCTTTTGGATGGTATCTGAGACGTTTTCCAATATTTAGCAAATAAGGTCCTCGCTATTGTAATAATATAAAACAATAACTTTTTCGCTGTTTTAGATATAGGGATTTTACATATGTTCAAAAGGTACAATTCTGGCACATGCGGGATATTAATCTTTAACATCTTTTTACACCAAAGCGAAACTTGCACCCAGTATTTTTTTGCAAGGTCACATTTCCACCATATATGGAACAAAGAACCTTTTACTTTACCACACTTCCAGCATTTATCCGATACATTTGGGAAGGCTTTGGAATCCGCACATTTAACCACTACCCCAAACTGGCTTTTAGGGGAAGGCCTCGACCTCTCTGCCCTGTTGTTGTCCCTCCAGCGGAACTGGTGGGCCCCTATGTGAGACAGGAGGCTGGACTAGATGGACCCTCACTGGTCTGACCCAGGAGGGCTCTTCTGATGTTCTTATGAAGGCCTCAGCCTCTCTGCCCTGTTGTTGGCCCTCCATAGGAACTGGTTGACCTCTGTGTGAGACAGGAGGTTGGACTAGATGGACCCTCCCTGGTCTGATCCAGCAGGGCTCTTCTGATGTTCTTATGAAGGCCTCAGCCTCTTTGCCCTGTTGTTGGCCCTCCAGAGGAACTGGCCTCCCACTGTGTGAGACGGGAGGCTGGACTAGATGGACCCTCCGTGGTCTGATCCAGCAGGGCTTTTCTGAGGTTCTTCTCAGGGGAAGGCCTCAGCCTCTCTGCCCTGTTGTTGGCCCTCTTGAGGAACTGGTTGGCCTCTGTGTGAGACAGGAAGCTGGACTAGACTGACCCTCCGTGGTCTGATGCAGCAGGGCTCTTCTGATGTTCTTCTCAGGGGAAGGCCTCAGCCTCTGTGCCCTGTTGTTGGCCCTCCTGAGGAACTGGTTGGCCACTGTGTGAGACAGGAGGCTGGACTAGATGGACCCTCCGTGGTCTGATGCAGCAGGGCTCTTCTGATGTTCTGTTCCCAATTCCCACTCAGCCTGACACCACAGCACTATTTCACCTGTCTATAAATGCACAACACTGTTAAACTGGTTTACAAATTACAGGATTACACCTGAATGCATGAAACTTCCTTCTGCTGAGTCAGGGTCTCAGGCCGAGGTCTTTCCCATCACCTACTCCCTGGTCCTTTTTAAACTGGAGATGCTGTGGGTTGAACCTGCCACCTTCTGCATGCCAAACAAGGGCTCTTCCACTGAGCCACACCCCCTCCCTCTGTTTCTCTAGGGTCTAAGGCAGAGGTCTTTCCCATCACCTCCTGCCTGGTCCTTTTTAACTGGAGATGCCGGGGATTGAACCTTGGACCATCTGTGTGCCTAGCAGAGGCTCTTCTGCTGAGCTACAACCCCACTTCAATGCTCTCCAGGGTCTCAGGCAGAGGTCTTTCCCATCACCTCCTGCCTGGTCCTTATGAACTGGAGATGCTGGGGATTGAACCTGGGACCCTCTGCATGCCAAGCAGATGCTCTACCACTGAGCCACAGCTCTTCTCCATTAGTCTCCAGGGTCTCAGGCAGAGGTCTTTCCCATCACCTCCTGCCTAGTCCTTTTTAATTGGAGATGCTGGGGATTGAACCTTGGACCACCTGCGTGCCTAGCAGAGGCTCTTCTGCTGAGCTACAACCCCCTTTCATGGCTCTCCAGGGTCTCAGGCAGAGGTCTTTCCCATCACCTCCTGCCTGGTCCTTATGAACTGGAGATGCCGGGGATTGAACCTGGGACCCTCTGCATGCCAAGCAGATGCTCTACCACTGAGCCACAGCTCTTCTCCATTAGTCTCCAGGGTCTCAGGCAGAGGTCTTTCCCATCACCTCCTGCCTGGTCCTTATGAACTGGAGATGCTGGGGATTGAACCTGGGACTCTCTGTATGCCAAGCGGAGGCTCTACCACTGAGCCGCGACCCCACGTCTGCAAATCCCTTCATTTGTTCTGCCTCTTGTTTTTCTGCTCTGGACAAAGCCGTTTCCCCGCCCCCGTACTGTATTATAAACCGATCCTGCTGCGTTAGCGATATAAAAGGATTTGGTCAAGCCAGGCCACATAATCTCCCTACTTTCCCCCCCCCCTCTTGCATTTTGGACGTCTCACAGTAATAAACAGGGGTCATTTTGTAGAAAAATAGGTGATGGAGCTCATTAGCATAACTCGTTAGCTTATGTCACCCCGCCACCAACCAAAAGCAACCCGACGCAAGAAAGGGGAGCCCCAGGTGAGTGAGGCCTGCTTGGACTGCTACAGATCCAGTCAGCCAGCCCGAGCAGGCCTCACTCACCTGGGGCTGTCCTTAGCCGCCCCCCCTCAACCTGTCAACCAGCAAGCCACCTGCCACCCAAAATCACATCAGAAGTGAAGAAAGGGTGCCGTGGGCTTCTCCAGGGGTTAATGAGGGCTGCTGGGGGTGTGGTAAAGCCCTTGGTGGCTTGCTGGCTGCCCGCTCTCCTAATCCACGGATTGTTATGCAGCTGCACCTCCTATTCAATGGACAAGGTATATGGGGAGGAAGAGGGGGAACCCACAGAAAGGTTCAGGAGCTGTGCTCCTGTGAGCTCCTGCTGAATTCAAGACCTGGTAATGGTATTCCCAGTAGTAATGCATGGCTGTGAGAGTTGGACCAAAAGGAAGGCCAAGTGCAGAAGAATAGACGCTTTTGAGCTGTGGTGCTGGAGAAGACTCTTGAGAGTCCCTTGGACTGCGAGCAAATCAAATCAGTCAGTCCTGAGGGAAATCAACCTGAACTGTTCCCTGGAAGGTCAGATGCTGAAGCTGAAGCTCAAATACTTTGGCCACCCAATGAGAAGGGAGCACTCCCTGGAGAAGACTCTTGAGAGTCCCTTGGACTGCAAGAAGATCCAATCAGTCAGTCCTAAGGGAAATCAACCCTGACTGTTCCCTGGAAGGTCAGATGCTGAAGCTGAAGCTGAAATATTTTGGCCACCCAATGAGAAGGGAACCCTCACTGGAGAAGATTCTTGAGAGTCCCTTGGACTGCAAAAAGATCCAATCAGTCAGTCCTGAGGGAAATCAACCCAGACTGTTCCCTGGAAGGTCAGATGCTGAAGCTCAAATACTTTGGCCCCCAAATGAGAAGGGAGCACTCCCTGGAGAAGACCCTGATGCTGGGAAAGACAGAAGGCCAAAGAAGATGGGGACGGCAAAAGAGGAGATGGCTGGACAGCGTTACTGATATAACTAACACAAATTTGAGCAGACTTCGGAGGATGGTGGAAGACAGGAGGGCCTGGTGTGACTTGATCCACGGGGGTCGCAAAGAGTCGGACTCGTCTGTGCGACTGAACAACAACAACAACAACAAAATAAAACTGATGTGCTGATAGCATCTAGAATTGCGTTTTGGCTTCTAGTGTATTTAGGGGCGAACGTTGCATCTGTTCCTCGGACGAGCATATGAAGGTTAGCTTTCCTGGCTCCGTCCCCGGCCTCTTCTAAATCTGTCGCCCACTTAATTTAAAATTTGTACTCCTTTCCCTGGAGCGTTGAAGGAAGCGAGTCTCGCGCTCTTGCCAAGAATTCCTCCTACAGTCTCTCTCCTTCTGCCTCGGCCACGAGGCCTGTTGGAAAAAGTCCCCACCGGGAGTTGCTCAGAGCTCATGGTGAGAAAGCAATTCTGGTTTCCCAACTCAAAAGGAAGCCCGTGTTTGCCTAGCCATGGGATGTCCCTGAGGCAGGATGACTTCCCCTTGGTCCCGCTGGGGTGGTATTTTTCCCCTGCTGTAGAAGCCGGGCGGGATAGCCAACCCTCCGTGCTTCAGAGGAGGGTTTTAAGCGATCGTTCCCTCTTCAAGTCTCTTCTGGCAAAGTGGGAGGCAGTGTAAGCTGTAGGGACGGAGCTGTGTCTGCAAAGCTTGGGACTGGGTTCAAATTCGGCGGGTGCCCTGATCTTGAGGGCCTGGTGTGCAGGAAAATAGTCCATACATTTGTAGAAGAAAAAAAATAAGGAGATATTGGATTTATACCCCACCCTTCACTCTGAATATCAGAGAAGAAGATTTGGATTTATATCCCGCCCTATACTCTGAATCTCAGAGCCTAAGAGCGGCTTACAACCTACTCTACCTTCCCCCCCTCCCACAAAAGACACCCTATGCGGTAGGTGGGACTGAGAGTGCTTTCACAGCAGCTGCCCTTTCAAGGACAACCTCTGCCAGAGCTATGGCTGCCCCAAGGCCATTCCAGCAGCTACAAGTGGAGGAGGGGGGAATCAAACCCGGTTCCCCCAGAGAAGAGAGCTCTGGCTGACCCAAGGCCATTCCAGCAGCTACAAGTGGAGGAGGGGGGAATCAAACCCGGTTCCCCCAGAGAAGAGAGCTCTGGCTGACCCAAGGCCATTCCAGCAGCTACAAGTGGAGGAGGGGGGAATCAAACCCGGTTCCCCCAGAGAAGAGAGCTCTGGCTGACCCAAGGCCATTCCAGCAGGTGCAAGTGGAGGAGTGGGGGAATCAAACCCGGTTCTCCCAGATAAGAGAGCTCTGGCTGACCCAAAGCCATTCCAGCAGGTGCAAGTGGAGAAGGGGG
This sequence comes from Heteronotia binoei, assembly GCF_032191835.1. Lineage (NCBI taxonomy): Eukaryota > Metazoa > Chordata > Lepidosauria > Squamata > Gekkonidae > Heteronotia > Heteronotia binoei. Next base: position 16,381 of record NW_026800550.1, read on the forward strand.
GAATCAAACCTGGTTCTTCCAGATAAGAGAGCTCTGGCTGACCCAAGGCCATTCCAGCAGGTGCAAGTGGAGGAGGGGGGGGGGGAATCAAACCTGGTTCTCCCAGAGAAGAGAGCTCTGACTGACCCAAGGCCATTCCAGCCAGTGCAAGTGGAGGAGTGGGGGAATCAAACCCAGTTCTCCCAGATAAGAGAGCTCTGGCTGACCCAAGGCCATCCAGCAGCTGCAAGAGGAGGAGTGGGGAATCAAACCAGGTTCTCCCATAGAAGAGAGCTATGTCTGACCCAAGGCCATTCCAGCAGGTGCAAGTGGAGGAGGGGGGGGAATCAAACCCAGTTCTCCCAGATAAGAGAGCTCTGGATGACCCAAGGCCATTCCAGCAGCTGCAAGTGGAGGAGTGGGGGAATCAAACCCGGTTCTCCCAGATAAGAGAGCTATGGCTGACCTAAGGCTATTCCAGCAGGTGTAAGTGGAGGAGTGGGGGAATCAAATTCAGTTCTCCCAGATAAGAGAGCTCTGGCTGACCCAAGGCCATTCCAGCAGGTGCAAGTGGAGGAGTGGGGAATCAAACCCGGTTCTGCCAGATAAGAGAGCTATGGCTGACCCAAGGCCATTCCAGCAGCTGCAAGTGGTGGAGTGGGGAATAAACCCGGTTCTGCCAGATAAGAGAGCTATGACTGACCCAAGGCCATTCCAGCAGGTGCAAGTGGAGGAGTGGGGAAACAAGCCCAGTTCTCCCAGGTAAGAGAGCTCTGGATGACCCAAAGCCATGCTAGCAGATGCAAGTGGAGGAATAGGGAATCAAACCTGGTTCTCCTAGATAAGAGTCCGCACGCTTAACTACTACACCAAACCGGCTCTCATGGAGCGATCACAGTCTCCTTTACCTCCCTGATGAAAACTGCTCTTATTCTTTGTCTTTCTTTTATATATTTGTGTTATGACAGACATAGATGTAGGTATAACATTACTTGCAGTACTTATTTTTTACTTTCTTTTTCTTAAGATATCCTTACCTGGTGCTTTTTATGATACTATGAATTGCAGAATGTAACTTTTCTATTTTTATATGCTTACCTTCATTTCCTTTCCTTCTATCTTCCCTTTCCCTTATCCCTTTACGATATATATATATTAATAAAACTTGTTTAAATCTGAATCAAAGACTCCGAGCGGCTTACAATCTTCTTTACCTCCTTCCCCCACAACAGTAACCATGGGATGTGGGTGGGGCTGAGAGAGCTCTGACAGAAGCTGCCCTTTCAAGGACAACTCTGTGAGAGCTCTGGCTGACCCAAGGCCATTCCCGCAGCTGCAAATGGAGGAGTGGGGAATCAAACCCGGTTCTCCCAGATAAGTCCACACACTTAACCACTACACCAGACTGGGAGCCGGCGTTCGTTGTGGTTCAGTTCTTGATGCTGTAGCTGCCAGGACTTACCCTGAGAATGATGGGTAGTGGGGGGAAGGGAAAGGAGATTGTAGTCCACTCTGAGACTCTGTCCTTGAAAGGGCAGCTTCTGGGAGAGCCCTCTCAGCCCCACCCACCTCACAGGGTGTCTGTTGTGGGGGAGGAAGGGAAAGGAGATTGTAGTCCACTCTGAGACTCTGTCCTTGAAAGGGCAGCTTCTGGGAGAGCCCCCTTAGCCCCACCCACCTCACAGGGTGTCTGTTGTGGGGGAGGAAGGGAAAGGAGATTGTAGTCCACTCTGAGACTCTGTCCTTGAAAGGGCAGCTTCTGGGAGAGCCCCCTCAGCCCCACCCACCTCACAGGGTGTCTGTTGTGGGGGAGGAAGGGAAAGGAGATTGTAGTCCACTCTGAGACTCTGTCCTTGAAAGGGCAGCTTCTGGGAGAGCCCTCTCAGCCCCACCCACCTCACAGGGTGTCTGTTGTGGGGAGGGAAGGGAAAGGAGATTGTAGTCCACTCTGAGACTCTGTCCTTGAAAGGGCAGCTTCTGTGAGAGCCGCCTCAGCCCCACCCACCTCACAGGGTGTCTGTTGTGGGGGAGGAAGGGAAAGGAGATTGTAGTCCACTCTGAGACTCTGTCCTTGAAAGGGCAGCTTCTGGGAGAGCCCTCTCAGCCCCACCCACCTCACAGGGTGTCTGTTGTGGGGGAGAAGACATAGGAGAGCGTAAGCCCCTCTGAGTCTCTGATTCAGAGAGAAGGGCGGGGCATACATCTGCATTTCTTCTTCTTCCAGGCCCACCTGCCTTACAGAGTGTCTGTTGTGGGGGAGGAAATTAGAGGAGATTGTGAGCTGCTCTGAGATTTCGAGTGAAGAGCAAGATACAAATCCAATACCATCACCACCATCATCCAGAGCTAACCATGTTTAACTTGTACAAATGAGGATTCTTACCAGATGATAATAAGTATTTTTCCCCCTCTTCTGAGCTAGCTATTTTAAGCCGGCTTCCGTGTTTGACTCTTGGGTCCTTCTCCTTTTGGAAAAGCGCCGGGTTGGTTGGGCACTTCGCAGACACAAAACCGCCGGCTGTTGTTTAGTTCTAGAACAGGAACCGGGGGGAATTCTGTACCCCACCTGCGCTCTGCGGAGGTGGCAACTGGGCAAAAATTTCCCCACCTCTTTTGCTCTCCCCGCCCCCAACGAAAAGGGAAGTGATTTGTCTTCCTGTCTTGCTACAGTTTTATGAGCCAGTTTGGTGTAGGAGAGCTAGTTTGGTGTAGTGGTTAAGTGTGTGGACTCTTATCTGGGAGAACCGGGTTTGATTCCCCACTCCTGCACTTGCAGCTGCTGAAATGGCCTTGGGTCAGCCATTGCTCTCTTATCTGGGAGAACCGGGTTTGATTCCCCACTCCTCCACTTGCAGCTGCTGGAATGGCCTTGGGTCAGCCAGAGCTCTCTTATCTGGGAAAACCGGGTTTGATTCCCCACTCCTCCACTTGCACCTGCTGGAATGGCCTTGGGTCAGCCATAGCTCTGGCTGAGGTTGTCCTTGAAAGGGCAGCTACTCTGAGAGCCCTCTCCAGCCCCACCCACCTCACAGGGTGTCTGTTGTGGGGGAGGAAGGTAAAGGAGATTGTGAGCTGCTCTGAGACTCTTCGGAGTGGAGGGCGGGATATAAATCCAATATCTTCATCTACCTCACAGGGTGTCTGTTGTGGGGGAGGAAGGTAAAGGAGATTGTGAGCCGCTCTGAGACTCTTCGGAGTGGAGGGCGGGATATAAATGCAATATCTTCTTCTTTTTTTCCGTTTTGAACGCGAAGGCACAGGAGGTGAAGGTGGAGGGTTGTTAGTTAAAAAGGTAAAGGTGGTTCCCCTGTGCAATCATGGAGTCCTTACCGATCCATGGAGTGATACCACATCGTGATGTTTTTTTGACGGACTTTTTACAGGGTGGTTTGCCGTTGCCTTCCCCAGTCATCTAGAAGAGGAAGAAGATATTGGATTTATACCCTGCTCTTCACTCTGGGGGGAAAGCGAAGAGGACTGGGGAAGGCAATGGCAAACCACCCTGTAAAAAGTCTGCCATGAAAACATCGTGAAAGCAACGTCACCCCAGAGTTGGAAATGACTGGTGCTTGCACACGGGATCTTTCCTTTTCTTCACTCTGAATCTCAGAGTCTTAGAGGAGCTTAAAAAAAGGTCAAAGTAGTCCCCTGTGCAAGCACCAGTCGTTTCCGACTCTGGGGTGACGTTGCATCATGACGTTCTCACAGCAGACTTGTGACGGGGTGGTTTGCCATTGCTTTCCCCAGTCATCTACGCTTCCCCCCCCCCGGCAAGCTGGGTCCTCATTTTACCGATCTCAGAAGGATGGAAGGCTGATTCAACCTGCAGCCGGCTACCTGAAACCAACTTCCACCAGGATTGAACTCAGGTCGTGAGCAGAGCGTTTGACTGCGGTACTGCAGCTTTACCACTCTGCGCCTGTGAGGTGGGTGGGGCAGAGAGAGCTCTGACAGAAGCTGCTCTTTCAAGGACAGCTCTGTGAGAGCTATGGCTGACCCCAGGCCATTCCAGCAGCTGCAAGAGGAGGAGTGGGGGAATCAAACCCGGTTCTCCCAGAGAAGAGAGCTCTGGCTGACCCAAGGCCATTCCAGCAGCTGCAAGTGGAGGAGTGGGGAATCAAACCCGGTTCTGCCAGATAAGAGAGCTCTACCTGACCCCAGGCCATTCCAGCAGCTGCAAGAGGAGGAGTGGGGAATCAAACCCCGTTCTCCCAGATAAGAGAGCTCTGGCTGACCCAAGGCCATTCCAGCAGCTGCAAGTGGAGGAGTGGGGAATCAAACCCGGTTCTCCCAGATAAGAGAGCTGTGGCTGACCCATTCCAGCAGCTGCAAGTGGAGGAGTGGGGAATCAAACCCTGTTCTCCCAGATAAGAGAGCTCTGGCTGACCCATTCCAGCAGCTGCAAGTGGAGGAGTGGGGAATCAAACCCTGTTCTCCCAGATAAGAGAGCTCTGGCTGACCCATTCCAGCAGCTGCAAGTGGAGGAGTGGGGAATCAAACCCTGTTCTCCCAGATAAGAGAGCTCTGGCTGACCCATTCCAGCAGCTGCAAGTGGAGGAGTGGGGAATCAAACCCTGTTCTCCCAGATAAGAGAGCTCTGGCTGACCCAAGGCCATTCCAGCAGCTGCAAGTGGAGGAGTGGGGAATCAAACCCGGTTCTCCCAGATAAGAGAGCTGTGGCTGACCCATTCCAGCAGCTGCAAGTGGAGGAGTGGGGAATCAAACCCTGTTCTCCCAGATAAGAGAGCTCTGGCTGACCCATTCCAGCAGCTGCAAGTGGAGGAGTGGGGAATCAAACCCTGTTCTCCCAGATAAGAGAGCTCTGGCTGACCCATTCCAGCAGCTGCAAGTGGAGGAGTGGGGAATCAAACCCTGTTCTCCCAGAGAAGAGAGCTCTGGCTGACCCATTCCAGCAGCTACAAGTGGAGGAGTGGGGAATCAAACCTGGTTCTCCTATATAAGAGCCTACGCACTTAATCGCTACACCAAACTGGCACTGTACTTTCCCCTCAGCAAGCTGCGTACTCATTTGACCGACCTCGGAAGCATGGAAGGCTGAGTCAGCCTTGAGCTGGCTACCAGAACCCAGCTTCTGCCAGGATCGAACTCAGGTCGTGAGCAGAGCTTGGGTTGCAGTACTGCAGCTTTTACCACTCTGCGCCACGGGGTTGTTAGTTACGACGTGATAATTCCCTCGGCACTGTTGTGAAATTGTACACCGAGTGGTAAGGAATCCAATGGGCTATTTGCTTGCAGCTCTTTGACACTTATATCCTTGACAGCGGATTCAGGGCAAAAGTGTTCTCTGGGTCGATGGTCATGATTGAACGGCTGGTCCATAATCACCAGCGCGAAAACCTTTACGTACGTTATTTTGGTGTTTTCCCCTGTTCTTTTCAGAAGGACTCCCTGAGGTTCCTTGGTAACTTATTCTGGTTCTGATAACCGGGGGTCGTTTTTGTAGTAAAATAGGTGGTGGAGCTCGTTAGCATAACTCATTAGCATATGCCCCCCCCCCTAGCCAAAAGCAACCTGATGCAAGAAAGGAGAGCCCTGGTTGAGCAAGGCCTCCTTGGACTGGCTAGAGATCCAGCCAGCCCAAGCAGGCCTCGCTCACCTGGGGCTCTCCTGGGTGGCTCCCCTATAGTCAAAAGGCTAGCAAGATACCTGCAGCCCAAAATCACAAAAGAAGTGGAGAAAGAGTGGTGTGGATTTCTCCAGGGGTTAATGAGGGCACCTGGTTTTTTTGGCCACTGCGTGACACAGAGTGTTGGACTGGGTGGGCCATTGGCCTGATCCAACATGGCTTCTCTGATGTTCTTATGTGACACACAGGGTTGGACTGGATGGGCCATTGGCCTGATCCAACATGGCTTCTCTAATGTTCTTATGTGACATGGAGTGTTGGACTGTTTGGGCCATTGGCCTGATCCAACATGGCTTCTCTGATGTTCTTATGTGACACACAGGGTTGGACTGGATGGGCCATTGGCCTGATCCAACATGGCTTCTCTGATGTTCTTATGTGACATGGAGTGTTGGACTGTTTGGGCCATTGGCCTGATCCAACATGGCTTCTCTGATGTTCTTATGTGACACACAGGGTTGGACTGGATGGGCCATTGGCCTGATCCAACATGGCTTCTCTAATGTTCTTATGTGACATGGAGTGTTGGACTGTTTGGGCCATTGGCCTGATCCAACATGGCTTCTCTGATGTTCTTATGTGACACACAGGGTTGGACTGGATGGGCCATTGGCCTGATCCAACATGGCTTCTCTTCTGTTCTTATGTGACACAGAGTGTTGGACTGGATGGGCCACTGGCCTGATCCAGCAGGGCTTCTCTTATGTTCTTATGTGACATGGAGTGTTGGACTGTTTGGGCCACTGGCCTGATCCAACAGGGCTTCTCTTATGTTCTTATGTGACACAGAGTGTTGGACTGGATGGGCCATTGGCCTGATCCAACATGGCTTCTCTTATGTTCTTATGTGACACAGAGTGTTGGACTGGATGGGCCACTGGCCTGATCCAACAAGGCTTCTCTTATGTTCTTATGTGACACAGAGTGTTGGACTGGATGGGCCACTGGCCTGATCCAACATGGCTTCTCTTATGTTCTTATGTGACACGGAGTGTTGGACTGGAGGGGCCACTGGCCTGATCCAACATGGCTTCTCTTATGTTCTTATGTGACATGGAGTGTTGGACTGGATGGGCCATTGGCCTGATTCAACATGGCTTCTCTGATGCTCTTATGAAATGACTGTGCAAATCACATGCACTGAGCAAGCTGCTGGCATCTTTGTGGGAAGGGAGGTTGATGAAGGCTTGGGGAAGGGGGCGAGCGGAGGCCACAGGATTCAGACAGCCTCTGGTAAGGCATTGTTGAGCACGATCCGCTATTTTGCGTCCTCCTTTCGGTTTCTTTCCCACCTTCCTCTCCTGGTCCTCGGACGATCCGCAAAATTCAAGTCTGCAGAGGAAGCAATGTTCTGTGCAGCCGCCTGCCGGGGTGGCCTAGAGGTTTCTTTGGAGGGTGGGTTATCTCTCTCGTTCTTCTAAAAATTCCTGAGCTTGGCATCGCCGCTTCGAGCAAGATTAATGGGGCCTCAGCCGCTTAGCCCGAGAGTTACACTGGGTCAATGCAAGCAATTAAGAGCTTTCCATAACAGCTTAATCAGCCCGCTCCCGGGTTCAGGCGCATGCTGTGACCCTTGGCTTCTGCCGCATCTGCTCGTCTTTGCGCCTGCGGGGGGGAGCGAGAAGGTGGCGGAGGGGAGGGTGGAGGAAAAAGGAAAGGTCCCCTGTGCAAGCACCAGTCGTTTTCGACTCTGGGGTGACATTGCTTTCACAACGTTTTCACGGCAGACTTTTGACGTTGCTTTTACCACGTTTACACGGCAGAAAGCCTGTTCCGCTGAGGAACTGCTCTAACGGATGGCGTGGATGGGGTGGAATTGTTTTCTGTGGCCCCGGAAGGTAGGACCAGAACCAACGGGTTGATAGTAAATCAAAAGAGTTTCCGGCTCAGCATTAGGAAGAACTTCCTGACCGTTAGAGCAGTTCCTCAGCGGAACGGGCTTCCTCCTTGGGAGGTGGTGGGCTCTCCTTCCTTGGAGGTTTTTAAACAGGGGCTGGATGGCCATCTGACAGCAATGAGGCTCCTGTGAATTTAGGGGGAGGTCTTTGTGAGTTTTTTGTGACTCTTTGTATTTGTGACTCTTTGCATCAAAGAGTCGGACTCGACCGTGCGACTGAGCGGCAACAAAAATTTGTGAGTTTCCTGCATTGTGCAGGGGGTTGAACGAAATGACCCTGGAGGTCCCTTCCGACTCTATGATTCTATGAAATTGTGCTCTCCTTCCCTGGAGGTTTTTAAGCAGAGGGGAGATGGCCATCTGACAGCAATGAAGATCCTGTGAATTTAGGGGGAGGTGTGTGTGAGTTGCCTGCATTGTGCAGGGGGTTGGACTAGATGACCCTGGAGGTCCCTTCCGACTCTGTGATTCTAAGTCAGGAGAAATCTTGCAAAAGAAGCGCATGTTCTTTGTGGGCAGTTTCTGAGAAATCCGCGCAAAGGCAGAATGCTGACAAATGTTTACCTCGACAGGAACATTTTTTGCCCTGCTTGACTAGGGCCAAGGGTGTTATTGCTGGAGGCCGTTTGTGAAGCAGACCACCCCAGAGGAAACAAAGGTGGTGGTGGTGGGGTTGTGAATGACCCGTCCCATTTCCCTCTGACCTCCCCCTCCCTACTGTTTAGAAAGGCCGATGAACTTTTGAAACCCATTCACTTTCATTTCCCGGCAGCCGCATGGGGTCGGGTCCAAAGCTCTCGCTGAGAAAGGAAACGAAAAAACCCCGAGCTTGGCGGTTTGGTCTCCGACGCAGCAGGAATTTGCATCTCGATCCAGATGGTTAAATTGGGATCCTTCCATGACTGAAATCTGCCCTCTTCACGTCGCAAGCGTTTCCTATTTTTAGGAACAGAAGGCTGAATTTTTTTTTTAATCATTATTTGTGCCTCCACATCCTGTCTGCTGCTGGGCATGCATATTGAGAGAGAAAGAAAAGAAAGAGGGACGTGATGTCAGATCGGACGTTCTAAACCAGGGGTGGCCAGGTTGTGACTCGGGAACCACATGTGGCTCTTTCGCACATGCCGTGTGGCTCTGGAAGCCCCCATCGCCCTGTTAGTTGGCTTGCAGAAGGCATAGAATCATGGAATCATAGAATTGGAAGGTACCTCAAGGGTCATCTAGTCCAACCCCCTGCTCTCTCTCTATCTCGGCTTGGCTTCGCGAATGAAGATTTAAGAAGGGTGCAATAGTCCATGTTTGCTGCAGGCTCGCTGGTGGCTGACAAGCCCAATGCGGGACAGGCAGATCCGGCCACAGTGGCTGCAGGGAAAGTCTGATTTGGGGTTGGTGCTGTAGCAGTGCGATTCTTCCTCAATCTCCTGCACAATGCAGGCAACTCACACACACCTCCCCCTAAATTCACAGGATCTTCATTGCTGTCAGATGGCAATCTCCCTCTGCTTAAAAACCTCCAAGGAAGGAGAGCACAATTTCATAGAATCATAGAGTTGGAAGGTACCTCCAGGGTCATCTAGTCCAACCCCCCTGCACAATGCAGGAAACTCAAACACTTCCCCCTAAATTCACAGGATCTTCATTGCTGTCAGATAACCATCTAGCCTCTGTTTTAAAAGCCTCCAAGGAAGGAGAGCCCACCACCTCCTGAGTTGGAAGGGACCTCCAGGGTCATCTAGTGCCAACCCCTTGCACAATGCAGGAAACTCACAAACGCCTCCCCCTAAATTCACGGATCTTCATCGCTGTCAGATGGCCATCTAGCCTCTGTTGAAAAACCTCCAAGGAAGGAGAGCCCACCACCTCCCGAGGAAGCCTGTTCCACTGAGGAATCGCTCTGACGGTCAGGAAGTTCTTCCTAATGTTGAGCCAGAAACTCTTTTGATTTAATTTCAACCCCTTGGTTCTGGTCCTACCTTCTGGGGCCACAGAAAACAATTCCCACACCATCCTCTATAGGGCAGCCCTTCAAGTCCTTGAAGATGGTGATCCTATCACCTCTCAGCCGCCTCCTCTCCAGGCTAAACATCCCCAGCTCCTTCAACCTTTCTCGTAAAGAGCATTTCTCTCTTTAAATCACTTCTCCTAGCAGAGCTAGCTGGCAGCTTGGGGGAAAGCATTTAAAGTTGCTTTCTTTCCATCTCTCTTTCCTTCCCCCATTTCCCTCCCTCCCTGCTCTCGAGCAACTAATGTTCATGGCTTGTGGCTCTCAAACATCTAACATTTATCCTATGTGGGCACTTAAGTTAAGCAAGTTTGGCCACCCCCCTGTTCTAAACAGAGGAGCAAAAGATTTAAGGCAGGTTCTGGGCGAGAATGCTGCAGCAGCTTGAGAACAGCAGCTTTTGAAGAAGAAGAAGAATTTGCAGATTTATACCCCGCCCTTCTCCCTGAATCAGAGACTCAGAGCGGCTCACAATCTCCTATATCTTCTCCCCGCACAACAGACACCCTATGAGGTGGGTGGGGCTGAGAGGGCTCTCACAGCAGCCTGTCTTTCAAGTCTGCAGACTATGG
>NW_026800553.1:0-35844 GCF_032191835.1 Heteronotia binoei
ATCTCATAGGCTATAATGGAGAATGGAAAAACATCCAAAATTTTTCCCCATCAAGAGTGTACCATTCAGTGTGATATTAAAAATACATCTTACCCAACCCTAAACCCAACCCCAATATTCACCCAAACATAAGTGTGTCCTGAACTCTAACCCTAACCCTAACCCTTACCATATGGGCCCATTCATTCTAATGAATCTCATAGGCTATAATGGAGAATGGAAAACCATCCAAAATTTTTCCCCATCAAGAGTGTACCATTCAGTGTGATATTAAAAATACATCTTACCCAACCCTAAACCCAACCCCAATATTCACCCAAACATAAGTGTGTCCTGAACTCTAACCCTAACCCTAACCCTTACCATATGGGCCCATTCATTCTAATGAATCTCATAGGCTATAATGGAGAATGGAAAAACATCCAAAATTTTTCCCCATCAAGAGTGTACCATTCAGTGTGATATTAAAAATACATCTTACCCAACCCTAAACCCAACCCCAATATTCACCCAAACATAAGTGTGTCCTGAACTCTAACCCTAACCCTAACCCTTACCATATGGGCCCATTCATTCTAATGAATCTCATAGGCTATAATGGAGAATGGAAAAACATCCAAAATTTTTCCCCATCAAGAGTGTACCATTCAGTGTGATATTAAAAATACATCTTACCCAACCCTAAACCCAACCCCAATATTCACCCAAACATAAGTGTGTCCTGAACTCTAACCCTAACGCTAACCCTTACCATATGGGCCCATTCATTCTAATGAATATCATAGGCTATAATGGAGAATGGAAAAACATCCAAAATTTTTCCCCATCAAGAGTGTACCATTCAGTGTGATATTAAAAATACATCTTACCCAACCCTAAACCCAACCCCAATATTCACCCAAACATAAGTGTGTCCTGAACTCTAACACTAACCCTAACCCTTACCATATGGGCGCATTCATTCTAATGAATCTCATAGGCTATAATGGAGAATGGAAAACCATCCAAAATTTTTCCTCATCAAGAGTGTACCATTCAGTGTGATATTAAAAATACATCTTACCCAACCCTAAACCCAACCCCAATATTCACCCAAACATAAGTGTGTCCTGAACTCTAACCCTAACCCTAACCCTTACCATATGGGCCCATTCATTCTAATGAATCTCATAGGCTATAATGGAGAATGGAAAAACATCCAAAATTTTTCCCCATCAAGAGTGTACCATTCAGTGTGATATTAAAAATACATCTTACCCAACCCTAAACCCAACCCCAATATTCACCCAAACATAAGTGTGTCCTGAACTCTAACCCTAACCCTAACCCTTACCATATGGGCCCATTCATTCTAATGAATCTCATAGGCTATAATGGAGAATGGAAAAACATCCAAAATTTTTCCCCATCAAGAGTGTACCATTCAGTGTGATATTAAAAATACATCTTATCCAACCCTAAACCCAGACCCCAATTTTAACCGAAGATAAGTGTGTCCTGAACTCTAACCCAAACCCTAACCCTTACCATATGGGCCCATTCATTCTAATGAATCTCATAGGCTATAATGGAGAATGGAGAACCATCCAAAATTTTTCCCCATCAAGAGTGTACCATTCAGTGTGATATTAAAAATACATCTTACCCAACCCTAAACCCAACCCCAATATTCACCCAAACATAAGTGTGTCCTGAACTCTAACCCTAACCCTAACCCTTACCATATGGGCCCATTCATTCTAATGAATCTCATAGGCTATAATGGAGAATGGAAAAACATCCAAAATTTTTCCCCATCAAGAGTGTACCATTCAGTGTGATATTAAAAATACATCTTACCCAACCCTAAACCCAACCCCAATATTCACCCAAACATTAGTGTGTCCTGAACTCTAACCCTAACCCTAACCCTTACCATATGGGCCCATTCATTCTAATGAATCTCATAGGCTATAATGGAGAATGGAAAAACATCCAAAATTTTTCTCCACCAATAGTGTACCATTCAGTGTGATATTAAAAATACATCTTATCCAACCCTAAACCAGACCCCAATTTTAAACCGAAGATAAGTGTGTCCTGAACTCTAACCCTAACCCTAACCCTTACCATATGGGCCCATTCATTCTAATGAATCTCATAGGCTATAATGGAGAATGGAAAAACATCCAAAATTTTCCCCCATCAAGAGTGTACCATTCAGTGTGATATTAAAAATACATCTTATCCAACCCTAAACCAGACCCCAATTTTAAACCGAAGATAAGTGTGTCCTGAACTCTAACCCTAACCCTAACCCTTACCATATGGGCCCATTCATTCTAATGAATCTCATAGGCTATAATGGAGAATGGAAAACCATCCAAAATTTTTCCCCATGAAGAGTGTACCATTCAGTGTGATATTAAAAATACATCTTACCCAACCCTAAACCCAACCCCAATATTCACCCAAACATAAGTGTGTCCTGAACTCTAACCCTAACCCTAACCCTTACCATATGGGCCCATTCATTCTAATGAATCTCATAGGCTATAATGGAGAATGGAAAACCATCCAAAATTTTTCCCCATCAAGAGTGTACCATTCAGTGTGATATTAAAAATACATCTTACCCAACCCTAAACCCAACCCCAATATTCACCCAAACATAAGTGTGTCCTGAACTCTAACCCTAACCCTAACCCTTACCATATGGGCCCATTCATTCTAATGAATCTCATAGGCTATAATGGAGAATGGAAAAACATCCAAAATTTTTCCCCATCAAGAGTGTACCATTCAGTGTGATATTAAAAATACATCTTACCCAACCCTAAACCCAACCCCAATATTCACCCAAACATAAGTGTGTCCTGAACTCTAACCCTAACCCTAACCCTTACCATATGGGCCCATTCATTCTAATGAATCTCATAGGCTATAATGGAGAATGGAAAAACATCCAAAATTTTTCCCCATCAAGAGTGTACCATTCAGTGTGATATTAAAAATACATCTTACCCAACCCTAAACCCAACCCCAATATTCACCCAAACATAAGTGTGTCCTGAACTCTAACCCTAACGCTAACCCTTACCATATGGGCCCATTCATTCTAATGAATATCATAGGCTATAATGGAGAATGGAAAAACATCCAAAATTTTTCCCCATCAAGAGTGTACCATTCAGTGTGATATTAAAAATACATCTTACCCAACCCTAAACCCAACCCCAATATTCACCCAAACATAAGTGTGTCCTGAACTCTAACCCTAACCCTAACCCTTACCATATGGGCGCATTCATTCTAATGAATCTCATAGGCTATAATGGAGAATGGAAAACCATCCAAAATTTTTCCCCATCAAGAGTGTACCATTCAGTGTGATATTAAAAATACATCTTACCCAACCCTAAACCAGACCCCAATTTTAAACCGAAGATAAGTGTGTCCTGAACTCTAACCCTAATCCTAACCCTTACCATATGGGCCCATTCATTGTAATGAATCTCATAGGCTATAATGGAGAATGGAAAAACATCCAAAATTTTTCCCCATCAAGAGTGTACCATTCAGTGTGATATTAAAAATACATCTTACCCAACCCTAATCCCAACCCCAATATTCACCCAAACATTAGTGTGTCCTGAACTCTAACCCTAACCCTAACCCTTACCATATGGGCCCATTCATTCTAATGAATCTCATAGGCTATAATGGAGAATGGAAAAACATCCAAAATTTTTCTCCACCAATAGTGTACCATTCAGTGTGATATTAAAAATACATCTTATCCAACCCTAAACCAGACCCCAATTTTAAACCGAAGATAAGTGTGTCCTGAACTCTAACCCTAACCCTAACCCTTACCATATGGGCCCATTCATTCTAATGAATCTCATAGGCTATAATGGAGAATGGAAAAACATCCAAAATTTTTCCCCATCAAGAGTGTACCATTCAGTGTGATATTAAAAATACATCTTATCCAACCCTAAACCAGACCCCAATTTTAAACCGAAGATAAGTGTGTCCTGAACTCTAACCCTAACCCTAACCCTTACCATATGGGCCCATTCATTCTAATGAATCTCATAGGCTATAATGGAGAATGGAAAAACATCCAAAATTTTTCCCCATCAAGAGTGTACCATTCAGTGTGATATTAAAAATACATCTTACCCAACACTAAACCCAACCCCAATATTCACCCAAACATTAGTGTGTCCTGAACTCTAACCCTAACCCTAACCCTTACCATATGGGCCCATTCATTCTAATGAATCTCATAGGCTATAATGGAGAATGGAAAAACATCCAAAATTTTTCTCCACCAATAGTGTACCTTTCAGTGTGATGTTAAAAATACATCTTATCCAACCCTAAACCAGACCCCAATTTTAAACCGAAGATAAGTGTGTCCTGAACTCTAACCCTAACCCTAACCCTTACCATATGGGCCCATTCATTCTAATGAATCTCATAGGCTATAATGGAGAATGGAAAAACATCCAAAATTTTTCCCCATCAAGAGTGTACCATTCAGTGTGATATTAAAAATACATCTTACCCAACCCTAAACCCAACCCCAATATTCACCCAAACATAAGTGTGTCCTGAACTCTAACCCTAACCCTAACCCTTACCATATGGGCCCATTCATTCTAATGAATATCATAGGCTATAATGGAGAATGGAAAAACATCCAAAATTTTTCCCCATCAAGAGTGTACCATTCAGTGTGATATTAAAAATACATCTTACCCAACCCTAAACCCAACCCCAATATTCACCCAAACATAAGTGTGTCCTGAACTCTAACCCTAACCCTAACCCTTACCATATGGGCCCATTCATTCTAATGAATCTCATAGGCTATAATGGAGAATGGAAAACCATCCAAAATTTTTCCCCATCAAGAGTGTACCATTCAGTGTGATATTAAAAATACATCTTACCCAACCCTAAACCCAACCCCAATATTCACCCAAACATAAGTGTGTCCTGAACTCTAACCCTAACCCTAACCCTTACCATATGGGCCCATTCATTCTAATGAATCTCATAGGCTATAATGGAGAATGGAAAAACATCCAAAATTTTTCCCCATCAAGAGTGTACCATTCAGTGTGATATTAAAAATACATCTTACCCAACCCTAAACCCAACCCCAATATTCACCCAAACATAAGTGTGTCCTGAACTCTAACCCTAACCCTAACCCTTACCATATGGGCCCATTCATTCTAATGAATCTCATAGGCTATAATGGAGAATGGAAAAACCATCCAAAATTTTTCCCCATCAAGAGTGTACCATTCAGTGTGATATTAAAAATACATCTTACCCAACCCTAAACCCAACCCCAATATTCACCCAAACATAAGTGTGTCCTGAACTCTAACCCTAACCCTAACCCTTACCATATGGGCCCATTCATTCTAATGAATCTCATAGGCTATAATGGAGAATGGAAAAACATCCAAAATTTTTCCCCATCAAGAGTGTACCATTCAGTGTGATATTAAAAATACATCTTACCCAACCCTAAACCCAACCCCAATATTCACCCAAACATAAGTGTGTCCTGAACTCTAACCCTAACCCTAACCCTTACCATATGGGCCCATTCATTCTAATGAATCTCATAGGCTATAATGGAGAATGGAAAAACATCCAAAATTTTTCCCCATCAAGAGTGTACCATTCAGTGTGATATTAAAAATACATCTTACCCAACCCTAAACCCAACCCCAATATTCACCCAAACATAAGTGTGTCCTGAACTCTAACCCTAACGCTAACCCTTACCATATGGGCCCATTCATTCTAATGAATATCATAGGCTATAATGGAGAATGGAAAAACATCCAAAATTTTTCCCCATCAAGAGTGTACCATTCAGTGTGATATTAAAAATACATCTTACCCAACCCTAAACCCAACCCCAATATTCACCCAAACATAAGTGTGTCCTGAACTCTAACACTAACCCTAACCCTTACCATATGGGCGCATTCATTCTAATGAATCTCATAGGCTATAATGGAGAATGGAAAACCATCCAAAATTTTTCCTCATCAAGAGTGTACCATTCAGTGTGATATTAAAAATACATCTTACCCAACCCTAAACCCAACCCCAATATTCACCCAAACATAAGTGTGTCCTGAACTCTAACCCTAACCCTAACCCTTACCATATGGGCCCATTCATTCTAATGAATCTCATAGGCTATAATGGAGAATGGAAAAACATCCAAAATTTTTCCCCATCAAGAGTGTACCATTCAGTGTGATATTAAAAATACATCTTACCCAACCCTAAACCAGACCCCAATTTTAAACCGAAGATAAGTGTGTCCTGAACTCTAACCCTAACCCTAACCCTTACCATATGGGCCCATTCATTCTAATGAATCTCATAGGCTATAATGGAGAATGGAAAAACATCCAAAATTTTTCCCCATCAAGAGTGTACCATTCAGTGTGATATTAAAAATACATCTTACCCAACCCTAAACCCAACCCCAATATTCACCCAAACATAAGTGTGTCCTGAACTCTAACCCTAACCCTAACCCTTACCATATGGGCCCATTCATTGTAATGAATCTCATAGGCTATAATGGAGAATGGAAAAACATCCAAAATTTTTCCCCATCAAGAGTGTACCATTCAGTGTGATATTAAAAATACATCTTACCCAACCCTAAACCCAACCCCAATATTCACCAAAAGATAAGTGTGTCCTGAACTCTAACCCTAACCCTAACCCTTACCATATGGGCCCATTCATTCTAATGAATCTCATAGGCTATAATGGAGAATGGAAAAACATCCAAAATTTTTCTCCACCAATAGTGTACCATTCAGTGTGATATTAAAAATACATCTTATCCAACCCTAAACCAGACCCCAATTTTAAACCGAAGATAAGTGTGTCCTGAACTCTAACCCTAACCCTAACCCTTACCATATGGGCCCTTTCATTCTAATGAATCTCATAGGTTATAATGGAGAATGGAAAAACATCCAAAATTTTTCCCCATCAAGAGTGTACCATTCAGTGTGATATTAAAAATACATCTTATCCAACCCTAAACCAGACCCCAATTTTAAACCGAAGATAAGTGTGTCCTGAACTCTAACCCTAACCCTAACCCTTACCATATGGGCCCATTCATTCTAATGAATCTCATAGGCTATAATGGAGAATGGAAAAACATCCAAAATTTTTCCCCATCAAGAGTGTACCATTCAGTGTGATATTAAAAATACATCTTACCCAACCCTAAACCCAACCCCAATATTCACCCAAACATTAGTGTGTCCTGAACTCTAACCCTAACCCTAACCCTTACCATATGGGCCCATTCATTCTAATGAATCTCATAGGCTATAATGGAGAATGGAAAACCATCCAAAATTTTTCCCCATCAAGAGTGTACCATTCAGTGTGATATTAAAAATACATCTTACCCAACCCTAAACCCAACCCCAATATTCACCCAAACATAAGTGTGTCCTGAACTCTAACCCTAACCCTAACCCTTACCATATGGGCCCATTCATTCTAATGAATCTCATAGGCTATAGTGGAGAATGGAAAAACATCCAAAATTTTTCCCCATCAAGAGTGTACCATTCAGTGTGATATTAAAAATACATCTTACCCAACCCTAAACCCAACCCCAATATTCACCCAAACATAAGTGTGTCCTGAACTCTAACCCTAACCCTAACCCTTACCATATGGGCCCATTCATTCTAATGAATCTCATAGGCTATAATGGAGAATGGAAAAACATCCAAAATTTTTCCCCATCAAGAGTGTACCATTCAGTGTGATATTAAAAATACATCTTACCCAACCCTAAACCCAACCCCAATATTCACCCAAACATAAGTGTGTCCTGAACTCTAACCCTAACCCTAACCCTTACCATATGGGCCCATTCATTCTAATGAATCTCATAGGCTATAATGGAGAATGGAAAAACATCCAAAATTTTTCCCCATCAAGAGTGTACCATTCAGTGTGATATTAAAAATACATCTTACCCAACCCTAAACCCAACCCCAATATTCACCCAAACATAAGTGTGTCCTGAACTCTAACCCTAACGCTAACCCTTACCATATGGGCCCATTCATTCTAATGAATATCATAGGCTATAATGGAGAATGGAAAAACATCCAAAATTTTTCCCCATCAAGAGTGTACCATTCAGTGTGATATTAAAAATACATCTTACCCAACCCTAAACCCAACCCCAATATTCACCCAAACATAAGTGTGTCCTGAACTCTAACACTAACCCTAACCCTTACCATATGGGCGCATTCATTCTAATGAATCTCATAGGCTATAATGGAGAATGGAAAACCATCCAAAATTTTTCCTCATCAAGAGTGTACCATTCAGTGTGATATTAAAAATACATCTTACCCAACCCTAAACCCAACCCCAATATTCACCCAAACATAAGTGTGTCCTGAACTCTAACCCTAACCCTAACCCTTACCATATGGGCCCATTCATTCTAATGAATCTCATAGGCTATAATGGAGAATGGAAAAACATCCAAAATTTTTCCCCATCAAGAGTGTACCATTCAGTGTGATATTAAAAATACATCTTACCCAACCCTAAACCAGACCCCAATTTTAAACCGAAGATAAGTGTGTCCTGAACTCTAACCCTAACCCTAACCCTGACCATATGGGCCCATTCATTCTAATGAATCTCATAGGCTATAATGGAGAATGGAAAAACATCCAAAATTTTTCCCCATCAAGAGTGTACCATTCAGTGTGATATTAAAAATACATCTTACCCAACCCTAAACCCAACCCCAATATTCACCCAAACATAAGTGTGTCCTGAACTCTAACCCTAACCCTAACCCTTACCATATGGGCCCATTCATTCTAATGAATCTCATAGGCTATAATGGAGAATGGAAAAACATCCAAAATTTTTCCCCATCAAGAGTGTACCATTCAGTGTGATATTAAAAATACATCTTACCCAACCCTAAACCCAACCCCAATATTCACCAAAAGATAAGTGTGTCCTGAACTCTAACCCTAACCCTAACCCTTACCATATGGGCCCATTCATTCTAATGAATCTCATAGGCTATAATGGAGAATGGAAAAACATCCAAAATTTTTCTCCACCAATAGTGTACCATTCAGTGTGATATTAAAAATACATCTTATCCAACCCTAAACCAGACCCCAATTTTAAACCGAAGATAAGTGTGTCCTGAACTCTAACCCTAACCCTAACCCTTACCATATGGGCCCATTCATTCTAATGAATCTCATAGGCTATAATGGAGAATGGAAAAACATCCAAACTTTTTCCCCATCAAGAGTGTACCATTCAGTGTGATATTAAAAATACATCTTATCCAACCCTAAACCAGACCCCAATTTTAAACCGAAGATAAGTGTGTCCTGAACTCTAACCCTAACCCTAACCCTTACCATATGGGCCCATTCATTCTAATGAATCTCATAGGCTATAATGGAGAATGGAAAAACATCCAAAATTTTTCCCCATCAAGAGTGTACCATTCAGTGTGATATTAAAAATACATCTTACCCAACCCTAAACCCAACCCCAATATTCACCCAAACATTAGTGTGTCCTGAACTCTAACCCTAACCCTAACCCTTACCATATGGGCCCATTCATTCTAATGAATCTCATAGGCTATAATGGAGAATGGAAAACCATCCAAAATTTTTCCCCATCAAGAGTGTACCATTCAGTGTGATATTAAAAATACATCTTACCCAACCCTAAACCCAACCCCAATATTCACCCAAACATAAGTGTGTCCTGAACTCTAACCCTAACCCTAACCCTTACCATATGGGCCCATTCATTCTAATGAATCTCATAGGCTATAATGGAGAATGGAAAAACATCCAAAATTTTTCCCCATCAAGAGTGTACCATTCAGTGTGATATTAAAAATACATCTTACCCAACCCTAAACCCAACCCCAATATTCACCCAAACATAAGTGTGTCCTGAACTCTAACCCTAACCCTAACCCTTACCATATGGGCCCATTCATTCTAATGAATCTCATAGGCTATAATGGAGAATGGAAAAACATCCAAAATTTTTCCCCATCAAGAGTGTACCATTCAGTGTGATATTAAAAATACATCTTACCCAACCCTAAACCCAACCCCAATATTCACCCAAACATAAGTGTGTCCTGAACTCTAACCCTAACCCTAACCCTTACCATATGGGCCCATTCATTCTAATGAATCTCATAGGCTATAATGGAGAATGGAAAAACATCCAAAATTTTTCCCCATCAAGAGTGTACCATTCAGTGTGATATTAAAAATACATCTTACCCAACACTAAACCCAACCCCAATATTCACCCAAACATTAGTGTGTCCTGAACTCTAACCCTAACCCTAACCCTTACCATATGGGCCCATTCATTCTAATGAATCTCATAGGCTATAATGGAGAATGGAAAAACATCCAAAATTTTTCTCCACCAATAGTGTACCTTTCAGTGTGATATTAAAAATACATCTTATCCAACCCTAAACCAGACCCCAATTTTAAACCGAAGATAAGTGTGTCCTGAACTCTAACCCTAACCCTAACCCTTACCATATGGGCCCATTCATTCTAATGAATCTCATAGGCTATAATGGAGAATGGAAAAACATCCAAAATTTTTCCCCATCAAGAGTGTACCATTCAGTGTGATATTAAAAATACATCTTACCCAACCCTAAACCCAACCCCAATATTCACCCAAACATAAGTGTGTCCTGAACTCTAACCCTAACCCTAACCCTTACCATATGGGCCCATTCATTCTAATGAATCTCATAGGCTATAATGGAGAATGGAAAAACATCCAAAATTTTTCCCCATCAAGAGTGTACCATTCAGTGTGATATTAAAAATACATCTTACCCAACCCTAAACCCAACCCCAATATTCACCCAAACATTAGTGTGTCCTGAACTCTAAACCTAACCCTAACCCTTACCATATGGGCCCATTCATTCTAATGAATCTCATAGGCTATAATGGAGAATGGAAAAACATCCAAATTTTTTCTCCACCAATAGTGTACCATTCAGTGTGATATTAAAAATACATCTTATCCAACCCTAAACCAGACCCCAATTTTAAACCGAAGATAAGTGTGTCCTGAACTCTAACCCTAACCCTAACCCTTACCATATGGGCCCATTCATTCTAATGAATCTCATAGGCTATAATGGAGAATGGAAAAACATCCAAAATTTTTCCCCATCAAGAGTGTACCATTCAGTGTGATATTAAAAATACATCTTATCCAACCCTAAACCAGACCCCAATTTTAAACCGAAGATAAGTGTGTCCTGAACTCTAACCCTAACCCTAACCCTTACCATATGGGCCCATTCATTCTAATGAATCTCATAGGCTATAATGGAGAATGGAAAACCATCCAAAATTTTTCCCCATCAAGAGTGTACCATTCAGTGTGATATTAAAAATACATCTTACCCAACCCTAAACCCAACCCCAATATTCACCCAAACATAAGTGTGTCCTGAACTCTAACCCTAACCCTAACCCTTACCATATGGGCCCATTCATTCTAATGAATCTCATAGGCTATAATGGAGAATGGAAAAACATCCAAAATTTTTCCCCATCAAGAGTGTACCATTCAGTGTGATATTAAAAATACATCTTATCCAACCCTAAACCAGACCCCAATTTTAAACCGAAGATAAGTGTGTCCTGAACTCTAACCCTAACCCTAACCCTTACCATATGGGCCCATTCATTCTAATGAATCTCATAGGCTATAATGGAGAATGGAGAACCATCCAAATTTTTTCCCCATCAAGAGTGTACCATTCAGTGTGATATTAAAAATACATCTTACCCAACCCTAAACCCAACCCCAATATTCACCCAAACATAAGTGTGTCCTGAACTCTAACCCTAACCCTAACCCTTACCATATGGGCCCATTCATTCTAATGAATCTCATAGGCTATAATGGAGAATGGAAAAACATTCAAAATTTTTCCCCATCAAGAGTGTACCATTCAGTGTGATATTAAAAATACATCTTATCCAACCCTAAACCAGACCCCAATTTTAAACCGAAGATAAGTGTGTCCTGAACTCTAACCCTAACCCTAACCCTTACCATATGGGCCCATTCATTCTAATGAATCTCATAGGCTATAATGGAGAATGGAAAACCATCCAAAATTTTTCCCCATGAAGAGTGTACCATTCAGTGTGATATTAAAAATACATCTTACCCAACCCTAAACCCAACCCCAATATTCACCCAAACATAAGTGTGTCCTGAACTCTAACCCTAACCCTAACCCTTACCATATGGGCCCATTCATTCTAATGAATCTCATAGGCTATAATGGAGAATGGAAAAACATCCAAAATTTTTCCCCATCAAGAGTGTACCATTCAGTGTGATATTAAAAATACATCTTACCCAACCCTAAACCCAACCCCAATATTCACCCAAACATAAGTGTGTCCTGAACTCTAACCCTAACCCTAACCCTTACCATATGGGCCCATTCATTCTAATGAATCTCATAGGCTATAATGGAGAATGGAAAACCATCCAAAATTTTTCCCCATCAAGAGTGTACCATTCAGTGTGATATTAAAAATACATCTTACCCAACCCTAAACCCAACCCCAATATTCACCCAAACATAAGTGTGTCCTGAACTCTAACCCTAACCCTAACCCTTACCATATGGGCCCATTCATTCTAATGAATCTCATAGGCTATAATGGAGAATGGAAAAACATCCAAAATTTTTCCCCATCAAGAGTGTACCATTCAGTGTGATATTAAAAATACATCTTACCCAACCCTAAACCCAACCCCAATATTCACCCAAACATAAGTGTGTCCTGAACTCTAACCCTAACCCTAACCCTTACCATATGGGCCCATTCATTCTAATGAATCTCATAGGCTATAATGGAGAATGGAAAAACATCCAAAATTTTTCCCCATCAAGAGTGTACCATTCAGTGTGATATTAAAAATACATCTTACCCAACCCTAAACCCAACCCCAATATTCACCCAAACATAAGTGTGTCCTGAACTCTAACCCTAACGCTAACCCTTACCATATGGGCCCATTCATTCTAATGAATATCATAGGCTATAATGGAGAATGGAAAAACATCCAAAATTTTTCCCCATCAAGAGTGTACCATTCAGTGTGATATTAAAAATACATCTTACCCAACCCTAAACCCAACCCCAATATTCACCCAAACATAAGTGTGTCCTGAACTCTAACCCTAACCCTAACCCTTACCATATGGGCCCATTCATTCTAATGAATCTCATAGGCTATAATGGAGAATGGAAAACCATCCAAAATTTTTCCCCATCAAGAGTGTACCATTCAGTGTGATATTAAAAATACATCTTACCCAACCCTAAACCCAACAACAATATTCACCCAAACATAAATGTGTCCTGAACTCTAACCCTAACCCTAACCCTTACCATATGGGCCCATTCATTCTAATGAATCTCATAGGCTATAATGGAGAATGGAAAAACATCCAAAATTTTTCCCCATCAAGAGTGTACCATTCAGTGTGATATTAAAAATACATCTTACCCAACCCTAAACCAGACCCCAATTTTAAACCGAAGATAAGTGTGTCCTGAACTCTAACCCTAACCCTAACCCTTACCATATGGGCCCATTCATTCTAATGAATCTCATAGGCTATAATGGAGAATGGAAAAACATCCAAAATTTTTCCCCATCAAGAGTGTACCATTCAGTGTGATATTAAAAATACATCTTACCCAACCCTAAACCCAACCCCAATATTCACCCAAACATAAGTGTGTCCTGAACTCTAACCCTAACCCTAACCCTTACCATATGGGCCCATTCATTCTAATGAATCACATAGGCTATAATGGAGAATGGAAAAACATCCAAAATTTTTCCCCATCAAGAGTGTACCATTCAGTGTGATATTAAAAATACATCTTACCCAACCCTAAACCCAACCCCAATATTCACCCAAACATAAGTGTGTCCTGAACTCTAACCCTAACGCTAACCCTTACCATATGGGCCCATTCATTCTAATGAATCTCATAGGCTATAATGGAGAATGGAAAAACATCCAAAATTTTTCCCCATCAAGAGTGTACCATTCAGTGTGATATTAAAAATACATCTTACCCAACCCTAAACCCAACCCCAATATTCACCCAAACATAAGTGTGTCCTGAACTCTAACCCTAACCCTAACCCTTACCATATGGGCCCATTCATTCTAATGAATCTCATAGGCTATAATGGAGAATGGAAAACCATCCAAAATTTTTCCCCATCAAGAGTGTACCATTCAGTGTGATATTAAAAATACATCTTACCCAACCCTAAACCCAACCCCAATATTCACCCAAACATAAGTGTGTCCTGAACTCTAACCCTAACCCTAACCCTTACCATATGGGCCCATTCATTCTAATGAATCTCATAGGCTATAATGGAGAATGGAAAAACATCCAAAATTTTTCCCCATCAAGAGTGTACCATTCAGTGTGATATTAAAAATACATCTTACCCAACCCTAAACCAGACCCCAATTTTAAACCGAAGATAAGTGTGTCCTGAACTCTAACCCTAACCCTAACCCTTACCATATGGGCCCATTCATTCTAATGAATCTCATAGGCTATAATGGAGAATGGAAAAACATCCAAAATTTTTCCCCATCAAGAGTGTACCATTCAGTGTGATATTAAAAATACATCTTACCCAACCCTAAACCCAACCCCAATATTCACCCAAACATAAGTGTGTCCTGAACTCTAACCCTAACCCTAACCCTTACCATATGGGCCCATTCATTCTAATGAATCTCATAGGCTATAATGGAGAATGGAAAAACATCCAAAATTTTTCCCCATCAAGAGTGTACCATTCAGTGTGATATTAAAAATACATCTTACCCAACCCTAATCCCAACCCCAATATTCACCCAAACATTAGTGTGTCCTGAACTCTAACCCTAACCCTAACCCTTACCATATGGGCCCATTCATTCTAATGAATCTCATAGGCTATAATGGAGAATGGAAAAACATCCAAAATTTTTCTCCACCAATGGTGTACCATTCAGTGTGATATTAAAAATACATCTTATCCAACCCTAAACCAGACCCCAATTTTAAACCGAAGATAAGTGTGTCCTGAACTCTAACCCTAACCCTAACCCTTACCATATGGGCCCATTCATTCTAATGAATCTCATAGGCTATAATGGAGAATGGAAAAACATCCAAAATTTTTCCCCATCAAGAGTGTACCATTCAGTGTGATATTAAAAATACATCTTATCCAACCCTAAACCAGACCCCAATTTTAAACCGAAGATAAGTGTGTCCTGAACTCTAACCCTAACCCTAACCCTTACCATATGGGCCCATTCATTCTAATGAATCTCATAGGCTATAATGGAGAATGGAAAAACATCCAAAATTTTTCCCCATCAAGAGTGTACCATTCAGTGTGATATTAAAAATACATCTTACCCAACCCTAAACCCAACCCCAATATTCACCCAAACATTAGTGTGTCCTGAACTCTAACCCTAACCCTAACCCTTACCATATGGCCCCATTCATTCTAATGAATCTCATAGGCTATAATGGAGAATGGAAAACCATCCAAAATTTTTCCCCATCAAGAGTGTACCATTCAGTGTGATATTAAAAATACATCTTACCCAACCCTAAACCCAACCCCAATATTCACCCAAACATAAGTGTGTCCTGAACTCTAACCCTAACCCTAACCCTTACCATATGGGCCCATTCATTCTAATGAATCTCATAGGCTATAATGGAGAATGGAAAAACATCCAAAATTTTTCCCCATCAAGAGTGTACCATTCAGTGTGATATTAAAAATACATCTTATCCAACCCTAAACCAGACCCCAATTTTAAACCGAAGATAAGTGTGTCCTGAACTCTAACCCTAACCCTAACCCTTACCATATGGGCCCATTCATTCTAATGAATCTCATAGGCTATAATGGAGAATGGAGAACCATCCAAAATTTTTCCCCATCAAGAGTGTACCATTCAGTGTGATATTAAAAATACATCTTACCCAACCCTAAACCCAACCCCAATATTCACCCAAACATAAGTGTGTCCTGAACTCTAACCCTAACCCTAACCCTTACCATATGGGCCCATTCATTCTAATGAATCTCATAGGCTATAATGGAGAATGGAAAAACATTCAAAATTTTTCCCCATCAAGAGTGTACCATTCAGTGTGATATTAAAAATACATCTTATCCAACCCTAAACCAGACCCCAATTTTAAACCGAAGATAAGTGTGTCCTGAACTCTAACCCTAACCCTAACCCTTACCATATGGGCCCATTCATTCTAATGAATCTCATAGGCTATAATGGAGAATGGAAAACCATCCAAAATTTTTCCCCATGAAGAGTGTACCATTCAGTGTGATATTAAAAATACATCTTACCCAACCCTAAACCCAACCCCAATATTCACCCAAACATAAGTGTGTCCTGAACTCTAACCCTAACCCTAACCCTTACCATATGGGCCCATTCATTCTAATGAATCTCATAGGCTATAATGGAGAATGGAAAAACATCCAAAATTTTTCCCCATCAAGAGTGTACCATTCAGTGTGATATTAAAAATACATCTTATCCAACCCTAAACCAGACCCCAATTTTAAACCGAAGATAAGTGTGTCCTGAACTCTAACCCTAACCCTAACCCTTACCATATGGGCCCATTCATTCTAATGAATCTCATAGGCTATAATGGAGAATGGAAAAACATCCAAAATTTTTCCCCATCAAGAGTGTACCATTCAGTGTGATATTAAAAATACATCTTACCCAACCCTAAACCCAACCCCAATATTCACCCAAACATAAGTGTGTCCTGAACTCTAACCCTAACCCTAACCCTTACCATATGGGCCCATTCATTCTAATGAATCTCATAGGCTATAATGGAGAATGGAAAAACATCCAAAATTTTTCCCCATCAAGAGTGTACCATTCAGTGTGATATTAAAAATACATCTTACCCAACCCTAATCCCAACCCCAATATTCACCCAAACATTAGTGTGTCCTGAACTCTAACCCTAACCCTAACCCTTACCATATGGGCCCATTCATTCTAATGAATCTCATAGGCTATAATGGAGAATGGAAAAACATCCAAAATTTTTCTCCACCAATGGTGTACCATTCAGTGTGATATTAAAAATACATCTTATCCAACCCTAAACCAGACCCCAATTTTAAACCGAAGATAAGTGTGTCCTGAACTCTAACCCTAACCCTAACCCTTACCATATGGGCCCATTCATTCTAATGAATCTCATAGGCTATAATGGAGAATGGAAAAACATCCAAAATTTTTCCCCATCAAGAGTGTACCATTCAGTGTGATATTAAAAATACATCTTATCCAACCCTAAACCAGACCCCAATTTTAAACCGAAGATAAGTGTGTCCTGAACTCTAACCCTAACCCTAACCCTTACCATATGGGCCCATTCATTCTAATGAATCTCATAGGCTATAATGGAGAATGGAAAAACATCCAAAATTTTTCCCCATCAAGAGTGTACCATTCAGTGTGATATTAAAAATACATCTTACCCAACCCTAAACCCAACCCCAATATTCACCCAAACATTAGTGTGTCCTGAACTCTAACCCTAACCCTAACCCTTACCATATGGGCCCATTCATTCTAATGAATCTCATAGGCTATAATGGAGAATGGAAAACCATCCAAAATTTTTCCCCATCAAGAGTGTACCATTCAGTGTGATATTAAAAATACATCTTACCCAACCCTAAACCCAACCCCAATATTCACCCAAACATAAGTGTGTCCTGAACTCTAACCCTAACCCTAACCCTTACCATATGGGCCCATTCATTCTAATGAATCTCATAGGCTATAATGGAGAATGGAAAAACATCCAAAATTTTTCCCCATCAAGAGTGTACCATTCAGTGTGATATTAAAAATACATCTTATCCAACCCTAAACCAGACCCCAATTTTAAACCGAAGATAAGTGTGTCCTGAACTCTAACCCTAACCCTAACCCTTACCATATGGGCCCATTCATTCTAATGAATCTCATAGGCTATAATGGAGAATGGAGAACCATCCAAAATTTTTCCCCATCAAGAGTGTACCATTCAGTGTGATATTAAAAATACATCTTACCCAACCCTAAACCCAACCCCAATATTCACCCAAACATAAGTGTGTCCTGAACTCTAACCCTAACCCTTACCATATGGGCCCATTCATTCTAATGAATCTCATAGGCTATAATGGAGAATGGAAAAACATTCAAAATTTTTCCCCATCAAGAGTGTACCATTCAGTGTGATATTAAAAATACATCTTATCCAACCCTAAACCAGACCCCAATTTTAAACCGAAGATAAGTGTGTCCTGAACTCTAACCCTAACCCTAACCCTTACCATATGGGCCCATTCATTCTAATGAATCTCATAGGCTATAATGGAGAATGGAAAACCATCCAAAATTTTTCCCCATGAAGAGTGTACCATTCAGTGTGATATTAAAAATACATCTTACCCAACCCTAAACCCAACCCCAATATTCACCCAAACATAAGTGTGTCCTGAACTCTAACCCTAACCCTAACCCTTACCATATGGGCCCATTCATTCTAATGAATCTCATAGGCTATAATGGAGAATGGAAAAACATCCAAAATTTTTCCCCATCAAGAGTGTACCATTCAGTGTGATATTAAAAATACATCTTACCCAACCCTAAACCCAACCCCAATATTCACCCAAACATAAGTGTGTCCTGAACTCTAACCCTAACCCTAACCCTTACCATATGGGCCCATTCATTCTAATGAATCTCATAGGCTATAATGGAGAATGGAAAAACATCCAAAATTTTTCCCCATCAAGAGTGTACCATTCAGTGTGATATTAAAAATACATCTTACCCAACCCTAAACCCAACCCCAATATTCACCCAAACATAAGTGTGTCCTGAACTCTAACCCTAACCCTAACCCTTACCATATGGGCCCATTCATTCTAATGAATCTCATAGGCTATAATGGAGAATGGAAAAACATCCAAAATTTTTCCCCATCAAGAGTGTACCATTCAGTGTGATATTAAAAATACATCTTATCCAACCCTAAACCAGACCCCAATTTTAAACCGAAGATAAGTGTGTCCTGAACTCTAACCCTAACCCTAACCCTTTCCATATGGGCCCATTCATTCTAATGAATCTCATAGGCTATAATGGAGAATGGAGAACCATCCAAAATTTTTCCCCATCAAGAGTGTACCATTCAGTGTGATATTAAAAATACATCTTACCCAACCCTAAACCCAACCCCAATATTCACCCAAACATAAGTGTGTCCTGAACTCTAACCCTAACCCTAACCCTTACCATATGGGCCCATTCATTCTAATGAATCTCATAGGCTATAATGGAGAATGGAAAAACATTCAAAATTTTTCCCCATCAAGAGTGTACCATTCAGTGTGATATTAAAAATACATCTTATCCAACCCTAAACCAGACCCCAATTTTAAACCGAAGATAAGTGTGTCCTGAACTCTAACCCTAACCCTAACCCTTACCATATGGGCCCATTCATTCTAATGAATCTCATAGGCTATAATGGAGAATGGAAAACCATCCAAAATTTTTCCCCATGAAGAGTGTACCATTCAGTGTGATATTAAAAATACATCTTACCCAACCCTAAACCCAACCCCAATATTCACCCAAACATAAGTGTGTCCTGAACTCTAACCCTAACCCTAACCCTTACCATATGGGCCCATTCATTCTAATGAATCTCATAGGCTATAATGGAGAATGGAGAACCATCCAAAATTTTTCCCCATCAAGAGTGTACCATTCAGTGTGATATTAAAAATACATCTTACCCAACCCTAAACCCAACCCCAATATTCACCCAAACATAAGTGTGTCCTGAACTCTAACCCTAACCCTAACCCTTACCATATGGGCCCATTCATTCTAATGAATCTCATAGGCTATAATGGAGAATGGAAAAACATCCAAAATTTTTCTCCACCAATAGTGTACCATTCAGTGTGATATTAAAAATACATCTTATCCAACCCTAAACCAGACCCCAATTTTAAACCGAAGATAAGTGTGTCCTGAACTCTAACCCTAACCCTAACCCTTACCATATGGGCCCATTCATTCTAATGAATCTCATAGGCTATAATGGAGAATGGAAAAACATCCAAAATTTTTCCCCATCAAGAGTGTACCATTCAGTGTGATATTAAAAATACATCTTATCCAACCCTAAACCAGACCCCAATTTTAAACCGAAGATAAGTGTGTCCTGAACTCTAACCCTAACCCTAACCCTTACCATATGGGCCCATTCATTCTAATGAATCTCATAGGCTATAATGGAGAATGGAAAACCATCCAAAATTTTTCCCCATGAAGAGTGTACCATTCAGTGTGATATTAAAAATACATCTTACCCAACCCTAAACCCAACCCCAATATTCACCCAAACATAAGTGTGTCCTGAACTCTAACCCTAACCCTAACCCTTACCATATGGGCCCATTCATTCTAATGAATCTCATAGGCTATAATGGAGAATGGAAAACCATCCAAAATTTTTCCCCATCAAGAGTGTACCATTCAGTGTGATATTAAAAATACATCTTACCCAACCCTAAACCCAACCCCAATATTCACCCAAACATAAGTGTGTCCTGAACTCTAACCCTAACCCTAACCCTTACCATATGGGCCCATTCATTCTAATGAATCTCATAGGCTATAATGGAGAATGGAAAAACATCCAAAATTTTTCCCCATCAAGAGTGTACCATTCAGTGTGATATTAAAAATACATCTTACCCAACCCTAAACCCAACCCCAATATTCACCCAAACATAAGTGTGTCCTGAACTCTAACCCTAACCCTAACCCTTACCATATGGGCCCATTCATTCTAATGAATCTCATAGGCTGTAATGGAGAATGGAAAAACATCCAAAATTTTTCCCCATCAAGAGTGTACCATTCAGTGTGATATTAAAAATACATCTTACCCAACCCTAAACCCAACCCCAATATTCACCCAAACATAAGTGTGTCCTGAACTCTAACCCTAACCCTAACCCTTACCATATGGGCCCATTCATTCTAATGAATCTCATAGGCTATAATGGAGAATGGAAAAACATCCAAAATTTTTCCCCATCAAGAGTGTACCATTCAGTGTGATATTAAAAATACATCTTACCCAACCCTAAACCCAACCCCAATATTCACCCAAACATAAGTGTGTCCTGAACTCTAACCCTAACCCTAACCCTTACCATATGGGCCCATTCATTCTAATGAATCTCATAGGCTATAATGGAGAATGGAAAAACATCTAAAATTTTTCTCCACCAATAGTGTACCATTCAGTGTGATATTAAAAATACATCTTATCCAACCCTAAACCAGACCCCAATTTTAAACCGAAGATAAGTGTGTCCTGAACTCTAACCCTAACCCTAACCCTTACCATATGGGCCCATTCATTCTAATGAATCTCATAGGCTATAATGGAGAATGGAAAAACATCCAAAATTTTTCCCCATCAAGAGTGTACCATTCAGTGTGATATTAAAAATACATCTTATCCAACCCTAAACCAGACCCCAATTTTAAACCGAAGATAAGTGTGTCCTGAACTCTAACCCTAACCCTAACCCTTACCATATGGGCCCATTCATTCTAATGAATCTCATAGGCTATAATGGAGAATGGAAAACCATCCAAAATTTTTCCCCATGAAGAGTGTACCATTCAGTGTGATATTAAAAATACATCTTACCCAACCCTAAACCCAACCCCAATATTCACCCAAACATAAGTGTGTCCTGAACTCTAACCCTAACCCTAACCCTTACCATATGGGCCCATTCATTCTAATGAATCTCATAGGCTATAATGGAGAATGGAAAAACATCCAAATTTTTCCCCATCAAGAGTGTACCATTCAGTGTGATATTAAAAATACATCTTACCCAACCCTAAACCCAACCCCAATATTCACCCAAACATAAGTGTGTCCTGAACTCTAACCCCTAACCCTAACCCTTACCATATGGGCCCATTCATTCTAATGAATCTCATAGGCTATAATGGAGAATGGAAAAACATCCAAAATTTTTCCCCATCAAGAGTGTACCATTCAGTGTGATATTAAAAATACATCTTACCCAACCCTAAACCCAACCCCAATATTCACCCAAACATAAGTGTGTCCTGAACTCTAACCCTAACCCTAACCCTTACCATATGGGCCCATTCATTCTAATGAATCTCATAGGCTATAATGGAGAATGGAAAAACATCCAAAATTTTTCCCCATCAAGAGTGTACCATTCAGTGTGATATTAAAAATACATCTTACCCAACCCTAAACCCAACCCCAATATTCACCCAAACATAAGTGTGTCCTGAACTCTAACCCTAACGCTAACCCTTACCATATGGGCCCATTCATTCTAATGAATATCATAGGCTATAATGGAGAATGGAAAAACATCCAAAATTTTTCCCCATCAAGAGTGTACCATTCAGTGTGATATTAAAAATACATCTTACCCAACCCTAAACCCAACCCCAATATTCACCCAAACATAAGTGTGTCCTGAACTCTAACCCTAACCCTAACCCTTACCATATGGGCGCATTCATTCTAATGAATCTCATAGGCTATAATGGAGAATGGAAAAACATCCAAAATTTTTCCCCATCAAGAGTGTACCATTCAGTGTGATATTAAAAATACATCTTACCCAACCCTAAACCCAACCCCAATATTCACCCAAACATAAGTGTGTCCTGAACTCTAACCCTAACCCTAACCCTTACCATATGGGCCCATTCATTCTAATGAATCTCATAGGCTATAATGGAGAATGGAAAAACATCCAAAATTTTTCCCCATCAAGAGTGTACCATTCAGTGTGATATTAAAAATACATCTTACCCAACCCTAAACCAGACCCCAATTTTAAACCGAAGATAAGTGTGTCCTGAACTCTAACCCTAACCCTAACCCTTACCATATGGGCCCATTCATTGTAATGAATCTCATAGGCTATAATGGAGAATGGAAAAACATCCAAAATTTTTCCCCATCAAGAGTGTACCATTCAGTGTGATATTAAAAATACATCTTACCCAACCCTAATCCCAGCCCCAATATTCACCCAAACATTAGTGTGTCCTGAACTCTAACCCTAACCCTAACCCTTACCATATGGGCCCATTCATTCTAATGAATCTCATAGGCTATAATGGAGAATGGAAAAACATCCAAAATTTTTCTCCACCAATAGTGTACCATTCAGTGTGATATTAAAAATACATCTTATCCAACCCTAAACCAGACCCCAATTTTAAACCGAAGATAAGTGTGTCCTGAACTCTAACCCTAACCCTAACCCTTACCATATGGGCCCATTCATTCTAATGAATCTCATAGGCTATAATGGAGAATGGAAAAACATCCAAAATTTTTCCCCATCAAGAGTGTACCATTCAGTGTGATATTAAAAATACATCTTATCCAACCCTAAACCAGACCCCAATTTTAAACCGAAGATAAGTGTGTCCTGAACTCTAACCCTAACCCTAACCCTTACCATATGGGCCCATTCATTCTAATGAATCTCATAGGCTATAATGGAGAATGGAAAAACATCCAAAATTTTTCCCCATCAAGAGTGTACCATTCAGTGTGATATTAAAAATACATCTTACCCAACACTAAACCCAACCCCAATATTCACCCAAACATTAGTGTGTCCTGAACTCTAACCCTAACCCTAACCCTTACCATATGGGCCCATTCATTCTAATGAATCTCATAGGCTATAATGGAGAATGGAAAAACATCCAAAATTTTTCTCCACCAATAGTGTACCTTTCAGTGTGATATTAAAAATACATCTTATCCAACCCTAAACCAGACCCCAATTTTAAACCGAAGATAAGTGTGTCCTGAACTCTAACCCTAACCCTAACCCTTACCATATGGGCCCATTCATTCTAATGAATCTCATAGGCTATAATGGAGAATGGAAAAACATCCAAAATTTTTCCCCATCAAGAGTGTACCATTCAGTGTGATATTAAAAATACATCTTACCCAACCCTAAACCCAACCCCAATATTCACCCAAACATAAGTGTGTCCTGAACTCTAACCCTAACCCTAACCCTTACCATATGGGCCCATTCATTCTAATGAATCTCATAGGCTATAATGGAGAATGGAAAAACATCCAAAATTTTTCTCCACCAATAGTGTACCTTTCAGTGTGATATTAAAAATACATCTTATCCAACCCTAAACCAGACCCCAATTTTAAACCGAAGATAAGTGTGTCCTGAACTCTAACCCTAACCCTAACCCTTACCATATGGGCCCATTCATTCTAATGAATCTCATAGGCTATAATGGAGAATGGAAAAACATCCAAAATTTTTCCCCATCAAGAGTGTACCATTCAGTGTGATATTAAAAATACATCTTACCCAACCCTAAACCCAACCCCAATATTCACCCAAACATAAGTGTGTCCTGAACTCTAACCCTAACCCTAACCCTTACCATATGGGCCCATTCATTCTAATGAATCTCATAGGCTATAATGGAGAATGGAAAAACATCCAAAATTTTTCTCCACCAATAGTGTACCATTCAGTGTGATATTAAAAATACATCTTATCCAACCCTAAACCAGACCCCAATTTTAAACCGAAGATAAGTGTGTCCTGAACTCTAACCCTAACCCTAACCCTTACCCTATGGGCCCATTCATTCTAATGAATCTCATAGGCTATAATGGAGAATGGAAAAACATCCAAAATTTTTCCCCATCAAGAGTGTACCATTCAGTGTGATATTAAAAATACATCTTATCCAACCCTAAACCAGACCCCAATTTTAAACCGAAGATAAGTGTGTCCTGAACTCTAACCCTAACCCTAACCCTTACCATATGGGCCCATTCATTCTAATGAATATCATAGGCTATAATGGAGAATGGAAAAACATCCAAAATTTTTCCCCATCAAGAGTGTACCATTCAGTGTGATATTAAAAATACATCTTACCCAACCCTAAACCCAACCCCAATATTCACCCAAACATTAGTGTGTCCTGAACTCTAACCCTAACCCTAACCCTTACCATATGGGCCCATTCATTCTAATGAATCTCATAGGCTATAATGGAGAATGGAAAACCATCCAAAATTTTTCCCCATCAAGAGTGTACCATTCAGTGTGATATTAAAAATACATCTTACCCAACCCTAAACCCAACCCCAATATTCACCCAAACATAAGTGTGTCCTGAACTCTAACCCTAACCCTAACCCTTACCATATGGGCCCATTCATTCTAATGAATCTCATAGGCTATAATGGAGAATGGAAAAACATCCAAAATTTTTCCCCATCAAGAGTGTACCATTCAGTGTGATATTAAAAATACATCTTATCCAACCCTAAACCAGACCCCAATTTTAAACCGAAGATAAGTGTGTCCTGAACTCTAACCCTAACCCTAACCCTTACCATATGGGCCCATTCATTCTAATGAATCTCATAGGCTATAATGGAGAATGGAGAACCATCCAAAATTTTTCCCCATCAAGAGTGTACCATTCAGTGTGATATTAAAAATACATCTTACCCAACCCTAAACCCAACCCCAATATTCACCCAAACATAAGTGTGTCCTGAACTCTAACCCTAACCCTAACCCTTACCATATGGGCCCATTCATTCTAATGAATCTCATAGGCTATAATGGAGAATGGAAAAACATTCAAAATTTTTCCCCATCAAGAGTGTACCATTCAGTGTGATATTAAAAATACATCTTATCCAACCCTAAACCAGACCCCAATTTTAAACCGAAGATAAGTGTGTCCTGAACTCTAACCCTAACCCTAACCCTTACCATATGGGCCCATTCATTCTAATGAATCTCATAGGCTATAATGGAGAATGGAAAACCATCCAAAATTTTTCCCCATGAAGAGTGTACCATTCAGTGTGATATTAAAAATACATCTTACCCAACCCTAAACCCAACCCCAATATTCACCCAAACATAAGTGTGTCCTGAACTCTAACCCTAACCCTAACCCTTACCATATGGGCCCATTCATTCTAATGAATCTCATAGGCTATAATGGAGAATGGAAAAACATCCAAAATTTTTCCCCATCAAGAGTGTACCATTCAGTGTGATATTAAAAATACATCTTACCCAACCCTAAACCCAACCCCAATATTCACCCAAACATAAGTGTGTCCTGAACTCTAACCCTAACCCTAACCCTTACCATATGGGCCCATTCATTCTAATGAATCTCATAGGCTATAATGGAGAATGGAAAAACATCCAAAATTTTTCCCCATCAAGAGTGTACCATTCAGTGTGATATTAAAAATACATCTTACCCAACCCTAAACCCAACCCCAATATTCACCCAAACATAAGTGTGTCCTGAACTCTAACCCTAACCCTAACCCTTA
Source organism: Heteronotia binoei (assembly GCF_032191835.1). Classification (NCBI taxonomy): domain Eukaryota; kingdom Metazoa; phylum Chordata; class Lepidosauria; order Squamata; family Gekkonidae; genus Heteronotia; species Heteronotia binoei. The sequence continues at coordinate 26,742 of NW_026800553.1, forward strand.
CCATATGGGCCCATTCATTCTAATGAATCTCATAGGCTATAATGGAGAATGGAAAAACATCCAAAATTTTTCCCCATCAAGAGTGTACCATTCAGTATGATATTAAAAATACATCTTACCCAACCCTAAACCCAACCCCAATATTCACCCAAACATTAGTGTGTCCTGAACTCTAACCCTAACCCTAACCCTTACCATATGGGCCCATTCATTCTAATGAATCTCATAGGCTATAATGGAGAATGGAAAAACATCCAAAATTTTTCTCCACCAATAGTGTACCATTCAGTGTGATATTAAAAATACATCTTATCCAACCCTAAACCAGACCCCAATTTTAAACCGAAGATAAGTGTGTCCTGAACTCTAACCCTAACCCTAACCCTTACCATATGGGCCCATTCATTCTAATGAATCTCATAGGCTATAATGGAGAATGGAAAAACATCCAAAATTTTTCCCCATCAAGAGTGTACCATTCAGTGTGATATTAAAAATACATCTTATCCAACCCTAAACCAGACCCCAATTTTAAACCGAAGATAAGTGTGTCCTGAACTCTAACCCTAACCCTAACCCTTACCATATGGGCCCATTCATTCTAATGAATCTCATAGGCTATAATGGAGAATGGAAAACCATCCAAAATTTTTCCCCATGAAGAGTGTACCATTCAGTGTGATATTAAAAATACATCTTACCCAACCCTAAACCCAACCCCAATATTCACCCAAACATAAGTGTGTCCTGAACTCTAACCCTAACCCTAACCCTTACCATATGGGCCCATTCATTCTAATGAATCTCATAGGCTATAATGGAGAATGGAAAACCATCCAAAATTTTTCCCCATCAAGAGTGTACCATTCAGTGTGATATTAAAAATACATCTTACCCAACCCTAAACCCAACCCCAATATTCACCCAAACATAAGTGTGTCCTGAACTCTAACCCTAACCCTAACCCTTACCATATGGGCCCATTCATTCTAATGAATCTCATAGGCTATAATGGAGAATGGAAAAACATCCAAAATTTTTCCCCATCAAGAGTGTACCATTCAGTGTGATATTAAAAATACATCTTACCCAACCCTAAACCCAACCCCAATATTCACCCAAACATAAGTGTGTCCTGAACTCTAACCCTAACCCTAACCCTTACCATATGGGCCCATTCATTCTAATGAATCTCATAGGCTATAATGGAGAATGGAAAAACATCCAAAATTTTTCCCCATCAAGAGTGTACCATTCAGTGTGATATTAAAAATACATCTTACCCAACCCTAAACCCAACCCCAATATTCACCCAAACATAAGTGTGTCCTGAACTCTAACCCTAACCCTAACCCTTACCATATGGGCCCATTCATTCTAATGAATCTCATAGGCTATAATGGAGAATGGAAAAACATCCAAAATTTTTCCCCATCAAGAGTGTACCATTCAGTGTGATATTAAAAATACATCTTACCCAACCCTAAACCCAACCCCAATATTCACCCAAACATAAGTGTGTCCTGAACTCTAACCCTAACCCTAACCCTTACCATATGGGCCCATTCATTCTAATGAATCTCATAGGCTATAATGGAGAATGGAAAAACATCCAAAATTTTTCTCCACCAATAGTGTACCATTCAGTGTGATATTAAAAATACATCTTATCCAACCCTAAACCAGACCCCAATTTTAAACCGAAGATAAGTGTGTCCTGAACTCTAACCCTAACCCTAACCCTTACCATATGGGCCCATTCATTCTAATGAATCTCATAGGCTATAATGGAGAATGGAAAAACATCCAAAATTTTTCCCCATCAAGAGTGTACCATTCAGTGTGATATTAAAAATACATCTTATCCAACCCTAAACCAGACCCCAATTTTAAACCGAAGATAAGTGTGTCCTGAACTCTAACCCTAACCCTAACCCTTACCATATGGGCCCATTCATTCTAATGAATCTCATAGGCTATAATGGAGAATGGAAAACCATCCAAAATTTTTCCCCATGAAGAGTGTACCATTCAGTGTGATATTAAAAATACATCTTACCCAACCCTAAACCCAACCCCAATATTCACCCAAACATAAGTGTGTCCTGAACTCTAACCCTAACCCTAACCCTTACCATATGGGCCCATTCATTCTAATGAATCTCATAGGCTATAATGGAGAATGGAAAACCATCCAAAATTTTTCCCCATCAAGAGTGTACCATTCAGTGTGATATTAAAAATACATCTTACCCAACCCTAAACCCAACCCCAATATTCACCCAAACATAAGTGTGTCCTGAACTCTAACCCTAACCCTAACCCTTACCATATGGGCCCATTCATTCTAATGAATCTCATAGGCTATAATGGAGAATGGAAAAACATCCAAAATTTTTCCCCATCAAGAGTGTACCATTCAGTGTGATATTAAAAATACATCTTACCCAACCCTAAACCCAACCCCAATATTCACCCAAACATAAGTGTGTCCTGAACTCTAACCCTAACCCTAACCCTTACCATATGGGCCCATTCATTCTAATGAATCTCATAGGCTATAATGGAGAATGGAAAAACATCCAAAATTTTTCCCCATCAAGAGTGTACCATTCAGTGTGATATTAAAAATACATCTTACCCAACCCTAAACCCAACCCCAATATTCACCCAAACATAAGTGTGTCCTGAACTCTAACCCTAACGCTAACCCTTACCATATGGGCCCATTCATTCTAATGAATATCATAGGCTATAATGGAGAATGGAAAAACATCCAAAATTTTTCCCCATCAAGAGTGTACCATTCAGTGTGATATTAAAAATACATCTTACCCAACCCTAAACCCAACCCCAATATTCACCCAAACATAAGTGTGTCCTGAACTCTAACCCTAACCCTAACCCTTACCATATGGGCCCATTCATTCTAATGAATCTCATAGGCTATAATGGAGAATGGAAAAACATCCAAAATTTTTCTCCACCAATAGTGTACCATTCAGTGTGATATTAAAAATACATCTTATCCAACCCTAAACCAGACCCCAATTTTAAACCGAAGATAAGTGTGTCCTGAACTCTAACCCTAACCCTAACCCTTACCATATGGGCCCATTCATTCTAATGAATCTCATAGGCTATAATGGAGAATGGAAAAACATCCAAAATTTTTCCCCATCAAGAGTGTACCATTCAGTGTGATATTAAAAATACATCTTATCCAACCCTAAACCAGACCCCAATTTTAAACCGAAGATAAGTGTGTCCTGAACTCTAACCCTAACCCTAACCCTTACCATATGGGCCCATTCATTCTAATGAATCTCATAGGCTATAATGGAGAATGGAAAACCATCCAAAATTTTTCCCCATGAAGAGTGTACCATTCAGTGTGATATTAAAAATACATCTTACCCAACCCTAAACCCAACCCCAATATTCACCCAAACATAAGTGTGTCCTGAACTCTAACCCTAACCCTAACCCTTACCATATGGGCCCATTCATTCTAATGAATCTCATAGGCTATAATGGAGAATGGAAAACCATCCAAAATTTTTCCCCATCAAGAGTGTACCATTCAGTGTGATATTAAAAATACATCTTACCCAACCCTAAACCCAACCCCAATATTCACCCAAACATAAGTGTGTCCTGAACTCTAACCCTAACCCTAACCCTTACCATATGGGCCCATTCATTCTAATGAATCTCATAGGCTATAATGGAGAATGGAAAAACATCCAAAATTTTTCCCCATCAAGAGTGTACCATTCAGTGTGATATTAAAAATACATCTTACCCAACCCTAAACCCAACCCCAATATTCACCCAAACATAAGTGTGTCCTGAACTCTAACCCTAACCCTAACCCTTACCATATGGGCCCATTCATTCTAATGAATCTCATAGGCTATAATGGAGAATGGAAAAACATCCAAAATTTTTCCCCATCAAGAGTGTACCATTCAGTGTAATATTAAAAATACATCTTACCCAACCCTAAACCCAACCCCAATATTCACCCAAACATAAGTGTGTCCTGAACTCTAACCCTAACGCTAACCCTTACCATATGGGCCCATTCATTCTAATGAATATCATAGGCTATAATGGAGAATGGAAAAACATCCAAAATTTTTCCCCATCAAGAGTGTACCATTCAGTGTGATATTAAAAATACATCTTACCCAACCCTAAACCCAACCCCAATATTCACCCAAACATAAGTGTGTCCTGAACTCTAACCCTAACCCTAACCCTTACCATATGGGCGCATTCATTCTAATGAATCTCATAGGCTATAATGGAGAATGGAAAAACATCCAAAATTTTTCCCCATCAAGAGTGTACCATTCAGTGTGATATTAAAAATACATCTTACCCAACCCTAAACCCAACCCCAATATTCACCCAAACATAAGTGTGTCCTGAACTCTAACCCTAACCCTAACCCTTACCATATGGGCCCATTCATTCTAATGAATCTCATAGGCTATAATGGAGAATGGAAAAACATCCAAAATTTTTCCCCATCAAGAGTGTACCATTCAGTGTGATATTAAAAATACATCTTACCCAACCCTAAACCAGACCCCAATTTTAAACCGAAGATAAGTGTGTCCTGAACTCTAACCCTAACCCTAACCCTTACCATATGGGCCCATTCATTGTAATGAATCTCATAGGCTATAATGGAGAATGGAAAAACATCCAAAATTTTTCCCCATCAAGAGTGTACCATTCAGTGTGATATTAAAAATACATCTTACCCAACCCTAATCCCAACCCCAATATTCACCCAAACATTAGTGTGTCCTGAACTCTAACCCTAACCCTAACCCTTACCATATGGGCCCATTCATTCTAATGAATCTCATAGGCTATAATGGAGAATGGAAAAACATCCAAAATTTTTCTCCACCAATAGTGTACCATTCAGTGTGATATTAAAAATACATCTTATCCAACCCTAAACCAGACCCCAATTTTAAACCGAAGATAAGTGTGTCCTGAACTCTAACCCTAACCCTAACCCTTACCATATGGGCCCATTCATTCTAATGAATCTCATAGGCTATAATGGAGAATGGAAAAACATCCAAAATTTTTCCCCATCAAGAGTGTACCATTCAGTGTGATATTAAAAATACATCTTATCCAACCCTAAACCAGACCCCAATTTTAAACCGAAGATAAGTGTGTCCTGAACTCTAACCCTAACCCTAACCCTTACCATATGGGCCCATTCATTCTAATGAATCTCATAGGCTATAATGGAGAATGGAAAAACATCCAAAAATTTTCCCCATCAAGAGTGTACCATTCAGTGTGATATTAAAAATACATCTTACCCAACACTAAACCCAACCCCAATATTCACCCAAACATTAGTGTGTCCTGAACTCTAACCCTAACCCTAACCCTTACCATATGGGCCCATTCATTCTAATGAATCTCATAGGCTATAATGGAGAATGGAAAAACATCCAAAATTTTTCCCCATCAAGAGTGTACCATTCAGTGTGATATTAAAAATACATCTTACCCAACCCTAAACCCAACCCCAATATTCACCCAAACATAAGTGTGTCCTGAACTCTAACCCTAACCCTAACCCTTACCATATGGGCCCATTCATTCTAATGAATCTAATAGGCTATAATGGAGAATGGAAAAACATCCAAAATTTTTCCCCATCAAGAGTGTACCATTCAGTGTGATATTAAAAATACATCTTACCCAACCCTAAACCCAACCCCAATATTCACCCAAACATTAGTGTGTCCTGAACTCTAACCCTAACCCTAACCCTTACCATATGGGCCCATTCATTCTAATGAATCTCATAGGCTATAATGGAGAATGGAAAAACATCCAAAATTTTTCTCCACCAATAGTGTACCATTCAGTGTGATATTAAAAATACATCTTATCCAACCCTAAACCAGACCCCAATTTTAAACCGAAGATAAGTGTGTCCTGAACTCTAACCCTAACCCTAACCCTTACCATATGGGCCCATTCATTCTAATGAATCTCATAGGCTATAATGGAGAATGGAAAAACATCCAAAATTTTTCCCCATCAAGAGTGTACCATTCAGTGTGATATTAAAAATACATCTTATCCAACCCTAAACCAGACCCCAATTTTAAACCGAAGATAAGTGTGTCCTGAACTCTAACCCTAACCCTAACCCTTACCATATGGGCCCATTCATTCTAATGAATCTCATAGGCTATAATGGAGAATGGAAAACCATCCAAAATTTTTCCCCATGAAGAGTGTACCATTCAGTGTGATATTAAAAATACATCTTACCCAACCCTAAACCCAACCCCAATATTCACCCAAACATAAGTGTGTCCTGAACTCTAACCCTAACCCTAACCCTTACCATATGGGCCCATTCATTCTAATGAATCTCATAGGCTATAATGGAGAATGGAAAACCATCCAAAATTTTTCCCCATCAAGAGTGTACCATTCAGTGTGATATTAAAAATACATCTTACCCAACCCTAAACCCAACCCCAATATTCACCCAAACATAAGTGTGTCCTGAACTCTAACCCTAACCCTAACCCTTACCATATGGGCCCATTCATTCTAATGAATCTCATAGGCTATAATGGAGAATGGAAAAACATCCAAAATTTTTCCCCATCAAGAGTGTACCATTCAGTGTGATATTAAAAATACATCTTACCCAACCCTAAACCCAACCCCAATATTCACCCAAACATAAGTGTGTCCTGAACTCTAACCCTAACCCTAACCCTTACCATATGGGCCCATTCATTCTAATGAATCTCATAGGCTATAATGGAGAATGGAAAAACATCCAAAATTTTTCCCCATCAAGAGTGTACCATTCAGTGTGATATTAAAAATACATCTTACCCAACCCTAAACCCAACCCCAATATTCACCCAAACATAAGTGTGTCCTGAACTCTAACCCTAACCCTAACCCTTACCATATGGGCCCATTCATTCTAATGAATCTCATAGGCTATAATGGAGAATGGAAAAACATCCAAAATTTTTCCCCATCAAGAGTGTACCATTCAGTGTGATATTAAAAATACATCTTACCCAACCCTAAACCAGACCCCAATTTTAAACCGAAGATAAGTGTGTCCTGAACTCTAACCCTAACCCTAACCCTTACCATATGGGCCCATTCATTGTAATGAATCTCATAGGCTATAATGGAGAATGGAAAAACATCCAAAATTTTTCCCCATCAAGAGTGTACCATTCAGTGTGATATTAAAAATACATCTTACCCAACCCTAATCCCAACCCCAATATTCACCCAAACATTAGTGTGTCCTGAACTCTAACCCTAACCCTAACCCTTACCATATGGGCCCATTCATTCTAATGAATCTCATAGGCTATAATGGAGAATGGAAAAACATCCAAAATTTTTCTCCACCAATAGTGTACCATTCAGTGTGATATTAAAAATACATCTTATCCAACCCTAAACCAGACCCCAATTTTAAACCGAAGATAAGTGTGTCCTGAACTCTAACCCTAACCCTAACCCTTACCATATGGGCCCATTCATTCTAATGAATCTCATAGGCTATAATGGAGAATGGAAAAACATCCAAAATTTTTCCCCATCAAGAGTGTACCATTCAGTGTGATATTAAAAATACATCTTATCCAACCCTAAACCAGACCCCAATTTTAAACCGAAGATAAGTGTGTCCTGAACTCTAACCCTAACCCTAACCCTTACCATATGGGCCCATTCATTCTAATGAATCTCATAGGCTATAATGGAGAATGGAAAAACATCCAAAATTTTTCCCCATCAAGAGTGTACCATTCAGTGTGATATTAAAAATACATCTTACCCAACACTAAACCCAACCCCAATATTCACCCAAACATTAGTGTGTCCTGAACTCTAACCCTAACCCTAACCCTTACCATATGGGCCCATTCATTCTAATGAATCTCATAGGCTATAATGGAGAATGGAAAAACATCCAAAATTTTTCCCCATCAAGAGTGTACCATTCAGTGTGATATTAAAAATACATCTTACCCAACCCTAAACCCAACCCCAATATTCACCAAAACATAAGTGTGTCCTGAACTCTAACCCTAACCCTAACCCTTACCATATGGGCCCATTCATTCTAATGAATCTCATAGGCTATAATGGAGAATGGAAAAACATCCAAAATTTTTCCCCATCAAGAGTGTACCATTCAGTGTGATATTAAAAATACATCTTACCCAACCCTAAACCCAACCCCAATATTCACCCAAACATAAGTGTGTCCTGAACTCTAACCCTAACCCTAACCCTTACCATATGGGCCCATTCATTCTAATGAATCTCATAGGCTATAATGGAGAATGGAAAAACATCCAAAATTTTTCCCCATCAAGAGTGTACCATTCAGTGTGATATTAAAAATACATCTTATCCAACCCTAAACCAGACCCCAATTTTAAACCGAAGATAAGTGTGTCCTGAACTCTAACCCTAACCCTAACCCTTACCATATGGGCCCATTCATTCTAATGAATCTCATAGGCTATAATGGAGAATGGAAAAACATCCAAAATTTTTCCCCATCAAGAGTGTACCATTCAGTGTGATATTAAAAATACATCTTATCCAACCCTAAACCAGACCCCAATTTTAAACCGAAGATAAGTGTGTCCTGAACTCTAACCCTAACCCTAACCCTTACCATATGGGCCCATTCATTCTAATGAATCTCATAGGCTATAATGGAGAATGGAAAAACATCCAAAATTTTTCCCCATCAAGAGTGTACCATTCAGTGTGATATTAAAAATACATCTTACCCAACCCTAAACCCAACCCCAATATTCACCCAAACATAAGTGTGTCCTGAACTCTAACCCTAACCCTAACCCTTACCATATGGGCCCATTCATTCTAATGAATCTCATAGGCTATAATGGAGAATGGAAAACCATCCAAAATTTTTCCCCATCAAGAGTGTACCATTCAGTGTGATATTAAAAATACATCTTACCCAACCCTAAACCCAACCCCAATATTCACCCAAACATAAGTGTGTCCTGAACTCTAACCC
>NW_026800554.1:0-36909 GCF_032191835.1 Heteronotia binoei
GGCTTGATTCAGTGGAAGGACAGCTTCATGTGCGTTCATGTTGTCTGCAGAACTGGGGTGGGGTAGAGAACTGTCCTCTCTTGTAGAGCTCCTCACCGTGACTTCAAATGATCCTTGAAAAGCATGAAGTTCTGGGGGGGTGGGGAGAGCTTTTCAGGACAGAAGAGCCCTGCAGGAATCAGTCCATCTAGTCCAGCATCCTGTCGTGAACGGTGGCCAGCCAGTTCTTCTGGATGGCCAAGAATAGAGCATAGAGGCTGAGGCCTTCATAAGAACCTCAGAGAATGACTACTGGTCCATCTAGTCCAGCATCTTGTCTCACACAGTGGACAACCAGTTCCTCTGGAGGGCCAACAACAGGGCACAGAGGCCGAGGCCTTCATAAGGACATCAGAAGAGCCCTGCTGAATCCAGCATCCTGATTCACACAGTGCCCAGCCAGTTCCTTTGGAGGGCCAACAGCAGAGCACGGAGGTGGAGGCCCTCCTGATGTTGCCTCCTGGCTCTGATTCAGAGGTCTACTGCCTGTGAATGTGGAGGTTTCCTCTGCCACATCATCTAGTAACCACTCACCTAGTTTATTTTTTAGTTGTGTTTTGGTAGCAGAAGGTGAAGCCGGCAAGCCTTGCTGTATACTGCAGGGTTTGAGGCTGGAAGCAGAAGATGATACTGGATTTATAGCCTGCCCTCCTTTCAGAGTGGTCACAATCTCCTTTAGCTTCCACACGCACACAACAACCCTCTGTAGGTAGGTGGGGCTGAGAGAGCTCTCTTACAGCAGCTGCCCTTTCAAGGACAACTGCAAGAGTGCTGGCTGACCCAAGGCCATTCCAGCAGCTGCAAGTGGAGGAGTGCGGAATCAACAAAGAGTTCACTTTCTTAAGTCTCTGCTCTTTAACAAGTTTCTAGACCTCATGTTTGGAATGTGGGTAAACTGCAAACTGAAGAGCAGAACAAAAAAGCTAGGGTCCCACAAGGAACTGTATGAGTTGGTTGGTTTGGAAATTGACTCCTCCCTGATCCCTCAAGGTTAAACAAACTGATGGCGGCTTGAGCAAAATAATCGCCCCTTTGCATTTTCCATTAACTGATTCCCAGTGACACCCCCCGTGTTCTTTTGGTCAATGTATTTTCTAGGGGTGTCAAACCCATTTGTTATGAGGGCCAGCTGATAGAAATGAGACCTTGTTGGGACAGGCCATTTGTGTCATAAAATGTAATGCCAGGTTGCAGAGATACAAATGCAAACAAAGCATACTTGCAGTATTTTGTTTATTTAACAGTCTCTGATTACAGCAACCTCTTGCCCTGAATCATTACATCATAATCTGGAGACAGTGTCTGTGCTGTAGCAATCCTGAGTATGCTGTTCAGGTGTCATTCAGGTCTGTGTAAGTTGCAAACCTACTTTTTTGTGTGTGTAATTCAGAAATGTTTTAAAATATTAACCCTACATATAAAATATTCTCCATATACTGAGTAATCCAGTACAATCAAAATAAATGCCAACAGATGATTTATTGACCTTCATTACAGAAATCTTATGGTCATTGCTTGGAGCCTAAGACCCAGGGGGAAACGTGCAATGGCTGGGCCTTGTGGGCTTTTGTACATAAAGTTGCTTCATGTGCTGGTCAGCCAATGGAGAAAATAGAAGTTTAGTCCTGTAGCTCTTCTGCAATTGAGCGAGCCTGGCAAAGCAAGCTATTATGCAGAAGGAAGCAAGGGAGAGATAAGGAAGCAGGTGACAGGTCCTTGTGGGCCTGATAAGAGCCCTCTGGAGGTCTGACCTGACCTTTGGGCTGCATGTTTGACACCCTTGCTCTAGAAGGTCCTGAGTATCTTCTCTCCTGGGGGTCTGCTGCATTTTTTGACAGTAACACTGTTCGGTCACTTTAAAATGAACATATGCTCAATGTACAGCAAGTGTCAGAATTCTACTTCTCTTGGGGCCAAGGTTAGATTGCCTAGACGCCAACCCTCTGAGTTAGCGTGGTGCGGTTTGCGACTGCGGACTTTCATCTGGAGAAACGGGTTTGATTCCAACCCCCTCCCCGCCCGTCCTCCACATGGAATCTGCTAGGTGACCTTGGGCCAGTCACAGCTCTCCAAACTCAGCCCCACCTACCTCACCAGCTGCCTGTTGTGGGGAAGGAAATGGAAGTTGATTGTAAGCCACTTTGAGGCTCCTGAAGGTAGAGTCGTAAGTAAGTCCCAGGGGTTTTTTTTTTGACAGTCGTAAGTCAGTCCCAGGGGTTTCCTGGGCTCTGCTGCCTTCTACACACTGAACCAGACATCAGGCAAGGACTTCCCTTGGTTGCAAACAGCGCAGCAATTATTCAAAGTATAAATCGTTGGGGGTGTTCAAAGCTGAGATCTGCAGATGCTCCGTCGTAGCAGCTCTGGTCCCAGAAAGGCATATCTTCTGAAGTCCTTGCTCTCCAGTAAGGCACTGATAACTTGAATGTACAAAACTAAAAATAACAATCTTGAGTGTTGTGGTGCCATTTCCTACCCGAGAAGCCATATTATAAGTAATGACTTTCCCTCCTGGCAGCCAGGTTTAAACCAGAGGTGGGGAACCTCCGTCCCGAGGGTTGTGTACGACGTCCCTCGAGGTCACTTGTGTGGCCCTCGGGGATTGCTGGGCCGAACTGAGCCATGTGGCAGCCTCCCTGGGGCCTGGCTGGCCAGCGAGGATTGTGGGGCCCAGCTGTGCTGTGCGGCAGCCTCCCCAGGGCCAGGCAGGGATCGCAGGGCCCAGATGTGCTGTGTGGCAGCCTCCCTGGGGTCTGGCTGGCCGGCCAGAATTGCTGCAGGGCCTGGAAAAGTTACTGCCGCAGTTCAGTTTGCACTTGATTATCCCAGATGGTGTGCCCTAATATGCTAATATTAGGGGATGTGGTCTAATATGCAACTGAGTTCCTGCTGAGCTTTTTCTACAAAAAAGCCCTGAACCTATGCATTTGCCTAGGGTGGCAGGCCAGGTGTGTGTGTGTGGGGGGGAGGACAGATTAGGCTCTCCCCACATGACTGCAAATAGAAAAATAATTATTTGCATTAATTTTGCTGGCTTGAATCATTCTTCCTCAGTGGAGCACTGTTTTTTAAGTTGATAATTTGTTATGGCCCACGAATGATGTTATAAATATCCATATGGCCCTTGGCAGAAAAAGGTTTCCCACCCCTGGTTTAAATAGGCTTGCCAATCCCCAGGTCCCAGCGGGGGTTCTTCTGCTTTCCCAGGCTGCTTCCCGCCCCCAGTCAGCTGGCCGGCGAAGGGAAGCCCCGCCCCCAAAGCCACCATGTGACTATCCGCCTCGGGAGGCTCCAATCTCAGATTGGAAAGGCTTCCTCTTGGGATGGGGTGTCTGTGTTACTTGTAAGAAGTTGGCTGCAACTTGTAAGTAGAGAGGCCAATCCCTCTTCAGAGTCACCAGAAACGGGGTGGGGGGAAGGAATGTCCGCTGAGCACTTCATTATTCCTTATGTGGAGATCGATTCTCATAGGGTATAATGGGGAATTGATCTGGAGGTTTCAGGGTCTCTGGGGGAGCTGTTTTTTGAGATAGAGGCACCAAATTTTCAGTATCGTATCTAGTGCCTCTCCCCAAAGTACCCCCCAAGTTTCAAAACGATTGGACCAGGGGGTCCAATTCTATGAGACCCTAAAGAAGGTGCCCCTATCCTTCATTATTTCCTATGGAAGGAAGACATTTAAAAAGGTGTGCTGTCCCTTTAAATGTGATGGCCAGCACTCCCTTGGAGTTCAGTTATGCTTGTCACACCCTTGTCCCTGGCTCCACCCCCCAAAGTCCCCAGATATTTCTTGAATTGGACTTGGCAACCCTAGGTTTAAATGAAAAGGAGACAACTGTTCCCCGTGCAACAATCAGGCTCCTCAGTTGCGCCTTCACATGAGCAAGACGACTGGCTGGGGAGAGCGCCCCTTCCCTGTTCCCAGTTGCTGTATTCTGCCCTCAAAGCTGTAAAAGAGTGGCCAGCTGCTATGGAGGGGAGAGGACAGACAGACATCATCCATTTATGAACCACGAGGGGTGCTGGGGTGGATTAACAATCAGACCTAGTAGGCTCTTTAGGGGCCGCAGGCCAGCTTCCCCCCCTGCTTGCAACCCTCCCAGCCTGCGTGTTCAGCCAGCAACTGAGCCACTTTTTGCCCGACTTGTCTGGTGCGGCTGCTGCTGGTGTCGCCAAGTTTGCCTCTCTCTGCCTCTTCCCCACAGTTTTGTCGAAGGGGCCTGCACTGGGTTGCCAGGTCCAATTCAAGGAATATCTGGGGTCTTTGGGGGTGGAGCCAGGAGACATTGGGGGTGGAGCCAGGAGCAAGGTTGCGACAAGCATAATTGAACTCCAAAGGGAGTTCTGGCCATCACATTTTAAGGGACGGCACACCTTTTAAATGCCTTCCCTCCATTGGAAATAATGAAGGATAGGGGCACCTTCTTTAGGGTCTCATAGAATTGGACCCCCTGGATCAATCTTTTTGAAACTTGGAGGGTCTTTTGAGGAGAGGCATCGGATGTTATGCTGCAAATTTGGTGTCTCTGCCTCAAAAAACAGGCTCCCCCCAGAGCCCAAGATACCCATGGATCAATGGAAATTGATCTCCATAGGGAATAATGGAGTGCCCAGTAGACATTTCCCACCCTCCCCCCACTTTTGGATGACCCTGAAGTGGGGGGAGGGGCTAAATTTGCTAAAATAATATCAGAAATCACCAGCAAGCTTAAAATACACAATTTTGTATTTCTGATATTTTTTATGCAGCTTGTAAAAGCCTCGTGTGAACAGCAGTATGCGCTTCCCTGTTGCGAATTTGCGCTGTGCTGCTTATCGTCTTTGCACCTGTCTTTGCTGAAAGGACCTTCTTAGCATTGGACTCTTACTTGGCCAATTTCTCTCCCGGACCTCCACCGCAAAGAAATGAACGTTGGTATTAAATGAAAGGACTTTGGTTTCGGGCTATATTGTGTTCGCAAGTATTATAAAACATTTTTGTATAAAGTTATTAATTTTTCCATAATTGAGGCTGGTTTTTCATGGATGCCTTTGGGCTTTGTTCCTGCCCCACCTGGGGATTGGCAACCGTAGGCCTGCAGGCTGCCGTGGGCGGTGGGGTGGGCACTCAGACTCTCAGATAATTTGCAAGGGGGCCTCCAAGATTTCAACTGCCTAGAGGCCTCCACAGGGTTTAATCCGGCAGTGGGGGTGCCTTGAACCAGGGATGCTCAAGCACATTCTGCTAAAAGGGGATGTTCCGAGTGCATCTTTGCAGGCCGCAATGGAAGCTGGACGATTTTAGTGACGGCAAAGTAAAGTACCACCAGGCAAACAGCCACACAGGCCCAGGAAATGCCAGCTACAAAGAGGTTGAAGGTGTCTTTCCATTGGGCATTCCGGATGGTGCACACTACAGAGTTGGGGCACAGTGTTGAAGGAGGACAGTGCAAGACGGGCGGGTAGCGGGTGTAGAGAGCGTGGAACGTCCCCAGGAAGATGGCTTCCAGGAGGATTCGAGCCAGGACGCTCAGCAAATGGAGTCGGAGCTGTTGGGTTCTGTCGCGGAGCCACCCCTTCCCCTGGCAGTCGGGCGGGTGCCACAGGAAGGAGCAAGCCAAACCGTGCGTGGAGACAACAGCCGCCTGCAGCAGGAAGAGGCTGAAGGGGGAGACCGGGAAAGCGGAATCAAAGCAAGCCAGGCGGCAGCTGGCAGTGGCATCGCAGCCCACGTCCCCAACCTCGTCCTGCCAGAGGGCTCTGGCTCCCACCGCCAACGCTGCCAGCCGCACTGCCATGAGGACGGACAGCCCGGCTCGGCCCAGGCGAGGGGCTAGCATAGTTGTGCCGCTGAGCAGCTGCACGAGCGTGTCTGTCCCCATCGAGACCTGAAGGAAAAGAGACATTTGGCACCAGTAAATAGATCCAGGTGGGCAGCCGTGTTGGTCTGAAGCAGTAGAACAAAAGCAGGAGTCAAGTTGGACCTTTAAGACCAACAAAGTTTTCTTCAGAAGATAAGCTTTCATGTGCTCTAAGCACACTTCATCAGACAACAGGATGGAATGGCCAGCAGTCCTAAATATGGAGAAAGTGGGCAGTGAGTTACTACGCACAGAGTCATGGAAAGGGTTTTTTTAGCAGATTTAAAAGAGTCACAAGTTGGGGTCTGGTGTTTCTCCATCTTTAGGACCGCTTGCCATTCCATACTATTGTCTGATGAAGTGTGCTTCTAGCACACAAAAGCTGACATTCTGAATAAAATTTTGTTCATTTTGCACCAGGGTTCAAGCTGGTCTGCCCTTCTTTTTCAAGATTTTTGGTTTCACAAATGGGAAACACCTGCAGATGGCCATCTGGCTGTTTTGAATTCCCACAGAGCTTTTTTTTTAAGCAGGTACACAATTCTGGCTGGCTAAAGGGTGTGGTCTAATATGCAAATGAGTCCATGCTGTGCTTTTTCTACCCATAAGCCCGGCGTGGAACAACGTTGATGTCAGGGGTGTGGCCTAATATGCAAATGAGTTCCTGCTGGAACTTTTCTGGGGGGGGAAGCCATGCATTGACACATTTTTGCTAGTTTGCTCCCCCCCCCAATACACACACATATAAACATACACATGCACACGCGCACGCACACACACACAAAACCTCCCCAAAGGAGCCTTTCTAGAAAAGTATCAACAAAACTAAGTCAAAAGAATGTTTTGGACTTGTGACTTTTGGTGATGTGGTTTCATAAGAACTTTCTGTCCCGAGTTGGGTAGCTTCTGTGATGGAACACGATGCTGCTGCTGGAAAGGGCTCTCTGGTTGTGGCCATCTTACGGGGACTCCATCGGGTTTCCAAGGCAAGAGATGTTCCGAGGTTGCTGGCCATTGCCTGCCCCTGCACAGCAACCCAGTGGCACTAACCAGGGCCATCCCTACTTAGGTGCCGAGATCCAGGGCTTTTTTTGAGCAGGAACGCAGCTCCAAATGGCTTAGAGTCAGGGGGCGTGGCCTAATATGCAAATGAGTTCCTGCTGGGCTCCTTCAACCAAAAGGCACTGTGTGAAACAATGGTGGTGCCAGGGTGTGGCCTAATATGCAAATGATCCCTGCTGGGCTTTTTCTACCCAAAAGCCCTGCGTGAGACAATGGTGATGACAGGGGCGTGGTCTAATATGCAAATGAGTTCCTGCTGGGATTTTTCTACCCCCAAAAAGCCCTACCGAGATCTAACAAGATCAGGCTAGCCTGGGCCATCCAGGTCAGGGTGGAATGGGATGTTGATGGCCCTTATTTATTTACTTTGTTTAGACCCTGCCTTTCCCCTTCATTGGGACCCAAAGTGGCTGATGTTCTCTCCTCCATTTTAGCCTCATGGTTGCCTGAGAACGAAGGGCACAATTGTAGGCTTCCTCTGCTTACATTGTTTAGTTATTTATCTCAAGTTTCAGGTTTATTCAGCAGAAGCCAGCAAAAACAATACAGATAATACCAATGCTGGTTACAGTATCCCACATAAATTACGCTGAGAGGGCAGAGGTAAAATCAATTACAAAACATACATATAGTTTATAATGGGATTAATCATTTTAAACCAGGGGTGGGGAATGTCAGGCCCGAGGGCCATTTACGACCCTCGAGATCACTTGGTCTGGTCCTCGGGGATTGCTGGGCCGAGCCCCACCCTCTCATGGGCATTGTGAAGGGCTTCTGCTGGGTTATGTGTGTGCTTTTTGAGATCTGCTGGGAGCAGCTGAAGGGAGGGAGGGCTGGCAGGTGTGGGGGTGGGAGCCAGCTACCACCAGTTCAGTTTGCACGTGATTATCCCAGATGGTGTGGCCTTATATGCTAATGAGTGTGTGACCTAATATGCTACTATTAGGGGATGTGGTCTAATATGCCTGGACCTAGGCATTTGCCTAGGGTGGCAAGCCGGTGTGTGTGTGCTGAATTAGGCTCTCCCCACGTGACTTCAAATAGAAAAACAATTATTTGCATAAGATTTGCCAGTCTGAATTGTTCGTTCTTGGCGGAGCACTGTTTTTTAAGTTGATAATTTTGTACGGCCCGCGAATGATGTCATAAATATCCAAATGGCCCTTGGCAGAAAAAAGGTTCCCCACCCTGTTTTAAATGCTACCAACTAAGAGAGAAAGGGGAAAAATGCCTGTTACCCTTCTGAGCTACAAGTGACTTTCTCGTTCTGGTGGCAAGCCAGCCAAATTTAGCTAATTTGAGTATAACCACAGGGTTCCTATCATCCGGAAGACCAGGGCTTTTTTTGAGCAGGAACGCACAGGAATGTAGTTCCGGCTGGCTTGGTGTCAGGGGGTGTGACCTGATATGCAAATGAGTCCCTGCTGGGCTTTTTCTTCAAAAAAAGCCCTGTGTGAAACAATGGTGACATCAGGGGGTGTGACCTAAAATGCAGATGAGTTCCTGCCGGGCCTTTTCCACAAAAAGCCCTGTGCGAAACAATGGCAATGTCAGGGGGTATGATCTAATATGCAGATGAGTTCCTGCTGGGCCTTTTCCACAAGAAAGCCCTGTGTGAAACAGTGGTGATGTCAGGGGGCATGGCCTAAGATGCAGATGAGTTCCTGCCGGGCCTTTTCCACAAGAAAGCCCTGTGTGAAACAGTGGTGATGTCAGGGGGCATGGCCTAATATGCAGATGAGTTCCTGCCAGGCTTTTTCTACCAAAAAAAGGCCCATGGAAGACCCTTCAGTTGTTGCATTTTTTGATTAAGAGTGGTAGGCAAGATTGCAGGAAAAGGAAGGATTTCACGGTGAATGTTGTACACCTTGCAATCATATAGGACATGCACTAAAGATTCTATCCGTCCACTTAGTTATTTATCCCACTTTTCCCCCCAACGGGGATCCACAGCTGGTGACATCATTCTCCTCTCCTCCTTTTTATCCTTAGAACAACAACCCTGTGAGGTAGGTGAGACTGAGAAGATGTGACTGGCCCAAGGTCATCCAGCCAGCTTCCATGGCAGTATGGGGATTCAAACCTGGGTTTCCCAGATCCCAGTCTGACACTTCAACTGCTGTGCCACACGGGCTCTTGCCCTCGGTTCTGTGACGCTGTGCTTGCGACCCTGTCTTTATGTGTGCTTGGTAGGGTTGCCAACCCCCAGGAGGCTATGGTCCCTGTTAGCGTTATGCAAGAATCTTATATTTGTTGTTGTGAGTTCTGGGATTTATTTTTGTATTAATTATTAATCATTTAATATTTATCAGGTAGCATGAGGTCTCTTTTCATGTTTTTAGAAAATTTGTGGAATATCCCCTGTTGAAAAAGAATTGGAAACAGGTGGGGCAGAAGTCGACGACCTGTCCAGGGATTTTCAAGCAACATTTGGAAATTCGTATTTCATTGATGGAAATTTCACTGAAGAAATCACTATGTGAAGAAGACGTTCTCATGTTGGACTTTCTCCATATGTAACTACTCTAAGGACTTTATTAGGGACTTACGTTTCTTTGTGTTTATGGTTAATAATACATTTGCTAGTTAATTGTCACTTTAACCTTGTGGTTGTGTTTTTGATTATCTCCACAGTGACTTCTCTCTTAGTTCTACGTTCTACAATCCCCAGGAGGGGGCAGGGAACCCCCCCCGGTTTGGAGGCCCTCCTCTTGTTGAAGGATCATCTGAAAGCTGGGGGGGGGAGGAGAGAAATGTCTGCTGGGCACTCTGTTATTCCCTGTGGAGACCGATTCCCATAGGATACAATGGAGAATTGATCTGAGGGTATCTGGGGCTCGGTGGGGGGGGCTGTTTTCTGAGATAGAGGCACCAAATTTTCAGCATAGCATCCAGTGCCTCTCCCCAAAATACCTCCAAGTTTTGAAAAGATTGGACCAGGGAGTCCAATTCTATGAACCCCCAACGAAGGTGCCCCTATCTGTCCTTCATTACTTCCAATGGAGGGAAGGCATTTAAAAGGTGTGCGGTCCTTTTAAATGTGAAGAAGAAGAAGAATGGCAGATTTATACCCCGCCCTTCTCTCTGAATCAGAGACTCAGAGCGGCTTACAATCTTCTATATCTTCTCCCCACCACAACAGACACCCTGTGAGGTGGGTGGGGCTGAGAGGGCTCTCACAGCAGCTGCCCTTTCATGGAGAACTTGAAGGCCATTCCAGCAGGTGCAAGTGAAGGAGTGGGGAATCAAACCCGGTTCTCCCAGATAAGAGAGCTCTGGCTGACCCAAGGCCATTCCAGCAGCTGCAAGTGAAGGAGTGGGGAATCAAACCCGGTTCTCCCAGATAAGAGTCCACACACTTAACCATTACACCAAACTGTCTCTCTGTGATGGCCAGAACTCCCTTTGGAGTTCAATTGTGTGTGTCGCAACCTTGCTCCTGGCTCCACCCCCAAAGAACTCCTGGCTCCACCCCCAAAGTCTCCTGGCTCCACCCCCAAAGTCTCCAGATATTTCTTGATTAGGACTCGGCAACCCTAATGCTTGGCCTTTGAAAGCCTTGCCAACTTCAGGGGGTCTTCCTTGCAAGTCGACATGCTTTGGACTGCAGCCTTCACTTCTGGGTTCAGTTTTGTATATTAACATGAACGAAGATTCTTACATAGCTGATGGAAATGCTACTTTAAGTAGAGAGTGATTAAAATGTGGAATCCAGCTCCCTCTGCCCTCCAATCCCAGCGCTTGCTTTAAGCATCAGAGCTGGAGCCAGGCAGGCAGGCAAGGAGGAAGCACGCTGCCCTCTCCATAGCCGGCGCTCGTGAAGGGCTGGGTTTGCGGTGGGGCCACGTGGAGCGATCCCAGCGCTTGCTGGAAGAAGCTGGAGCCAGGCAGGCAGGCGCGGGGGAAGCGCCGGGATCGGAGGCGGAGGCAGCGGATCGCCCCCCCCCCCCCCGGAGGAAGGTAAGTACCTTCGCTCCATAAGACGCACACACTCCCCCCCCCAATTTTTTGGGGGGAAAGTGTGTCTTATGGTCCAAAAAATAGGGTAATTTGTCTACAAGAAGTACATATTAAACGATTAGATTACAAATATTTGTGGAATAAGCAATTTGGTATGGAATTTCATTGGCTAAGGAGAAAAAAAGAGGTGTGGTTTTTTTATGTAAGACAGGAATTGGAACCAAAATTGATTTTTAAGGACGATGATGGTAGATATATTGCAGTGCAACTGATGATGAACCACAAGAAGACTTTGCTATTGGGACTGTATGCTCCTAATGGAGCAAAAGATTCTTTTTTAAAGGACATTATGCAGCAACTTGATCAAGAGACATATGAGCAAATCATGTTAATGGGAGACTTTAATGGTACAGTTAAAAATATTTTGGACAGATCTGGGAAGAAGAATAATGAGGGTAAACTACCAAAGTCTTTTTTTTAATTAGCCAAGCAAGAAAATCTTGTAGACATTTGGAGGGAGAAAAATCCTACAGTTAGAGACTATACCTTCTTCTCAGCTCGACATAACTCTTTCTCAAGGATTGATATGTTATGGAGTACAAAAAATTTGGGACTTACAACAAAAAAAAATAGAGATTCTTCTGAAAATAAGAGCAGATCATAATCCAATAATGTGGTCTGTGAAATCTACCAAAAACACTTTAAGATGGCGAATAAATGAAGATTTACTGCAGAAAGATGGGGTAGTAGAATCTCTGCAAAAAGAGACTAAAGCCTTTTTCCAAGTAAATGAAAACCAGGACGTTCAATATCAAACGGTGTGGGATGCTTATAAAGCGGTGATGAGAGGTATTTTAATCACATTGAATAATAAAGACAGAAAAGCTAAAGAGAAAGAAATGACAGGCATACAGAAGGAGATTAAGAAGAAGAAGAGAGAGCTTATAAAGAGACCAGGGAAAAAGAAGATTTTAAAAGAAATTGGAATTCTATAGGACCAACTAAGACACTTGTTAAATAAAGAAGTAGAATGGAACTTAAAAAGGCTTCAACAAAAATCTTTTGAGAGTGCAAATAAAGCTGGAAAATAAAATTGTTAATAAAATTAGTTAGGGCAGCAAAGAAATTGTTGACCAGGAAGGAATCAAAAGAGAGTTTTATAAGTACTATGCAAATTTGTATAAAAGTCATGTGGGGGGGAAAGAGAAAATAGATGCCTATTTACAGGAAATTAATGTTAAACCCCTAACGGACAATATGAAAAAGATCTTAAATGACCCAATTGGTAAAGAAGAAATTGAAGCGGCAATTAACTCAATGAAGCCAGGGAAGGCTCCGAGTCCTGACTGTTTTACAGCAAGATATTATAAAGTTCTTAAAGAAACTCTACTTCCAAAACTTCAGAAATTGATGAACATTATAAGAATAGATGGGAAGATACTTAATACTTGGAAGGAAGCAGTAATCTCGTTGATACCAAAAGAAGAGAGAGATGTGACTAATGTAAAAAACTATAGACCAATTTCATTGCTAAATAATGACTACAAAATATATGCTAGAATTTTAGCGGAACGCCTGAAGCAGCATTTGAATAGTTTTGTTAAAGAGGAACAAGCAGGGTTTCTCCCCAGAAGGCAATTAAGAGAAAATATCAGAACTGTAATAGATATAATAGAATATTATGAAAAACATCCTGAAAAAGAAGTAGCTTTGCTTTTCGCTGATGCAGAGAAAGCTTTTGACAATGTTCATTGGGACTTTATGTTTGCAGTAATGGAGAAATTGGGATTGGGTGAAGACTCTGTTAGAATGGTAAAGGCAATATATACTGACCAACAAGCAAGACTTTGTATAAATGCAGATTTGACAGAGAAAATAGCAATTTGTAAAGGAACAAGACATCCCCTTTGATATTTATAATGACACTGGAAATACTGCTTATGCAAGTTCAAGAAGATAAGGAGATAGAGGGTTTGAAATTAAAAGGCTTTTCTTACAAATACAGAGCGTTTGCAGATGATGTAATGTTTATAAATGAAAACCCAACTCAAGTTACACCGTTGCTGCTCCAAAAAATAAAAGAATATGGTGATCTGGCAGGCTTTTATGTAAATAAAGAGAAAACAAAAATTTTGTGTAAAAATATGTCAAAATCTAAGCAGATGTAATTACAAAATTTAACAAACTGTGAAGTGGCCTCTAAAGTAAAGTATTTAGGAGTAGAAATTACAACAAAGAATATTGACTTTTTAAAAAACAACTATGAAAAGCTTTGGCGGAAAATTGAGGTGGACTTACAAAAATGGAATAAGTTGAATTTGTCTATCCTGGGTAGAATATCGACTATAAAAATGAATATATTACCAAGAATAATGTTCTTGTTTCAAACTATACCGATAGTGAAAGAAGATAAACAATTTCATAAATGGCAGGGGAAACTTTTGGAATTTATATGGGCTGGCAAGAAACCAAGAATTAAGATGAAGATCCTGACAGACGCTAAAGAAAGGGGAGGCTTCCAAGTACTGGATTTAAGACTATATCATGATGCAGTTTGTTTGGTATGAATTAAGGATTGGATAGTGTTATTAAACAGAAAATTATTAACATTAGAAGGCCATGGAAAGGTTTTTGGTTGGCATGCATATTTGTGCTATGGGAAAAGTAAAATGGATGTTTTTTTCTCACATCATTATGTAAGAAGTAGTTTGCTTAAAACTTGGTTGAAATACCAAAAATATGGAGATGAGAGGAAACCGCTGTGGATTGTGCCAACGGAAGTAATAAAGTTATATTCGGATATTGAGGAAGAGAAATGGTCACCATATAAACGATTGTTAAAAATACAAGGAGGCAAAGCAGAATTAAAATCAGTAGAAGAATTGGATTATAAATTTAATTGGTTTCAAAGGTTACAAATTAAAAGTCTGCTGAAGCAGGACATTAGGAATGAAGGAATAAGACAAGAAGAAACAGAAATGGAGAAAATGCTGTTTGGTGAGGACGTAAAATAAAGTATATAAACTGTTACTGAAATGGTCTACAGAGGAAGAAGTGGTAAAATCTCAAATGATAAAGTGGGCAATTGATATAAACAAGGAAATTCAGATGGAACAAGGGGAATACTTGTGGAAGAACTCTATGAAAATATCGACATGTAATAACATAAAAGAAAATGGTTACAAAATGTTGTATAGATGGTATATGATACCAAAAAAACTGTCGAAAACAAATAACCAGATGTCTGATCGATGTTGGAAATGTAAAAAACATGAAGGGTCCTTCTACCATATGTGGTGGACTTGTGAAAGGGCTGTACAATATTGGCAAATGATCCAGCAAGAAATGTCAAAGATTTTGGGATACAAAGTGAAGAAGGCACCAGAAATCTTTTTGTTGGGATTACAAATAGAAAATTTCCCAAAGCAAGACAGAACATTACTTTGGTACATGCTTTCAGCTGCACGGACATTGTATGCGCAGTTGTGGAAGCAAAATAAAATTCCAGAAAAATGGGACTGGGTTATGAAAACTATGCACTGGAGTGAAATGGACAAATTAACAAGAACACTAAAGGAACTTGATATGGAAAAATTTAATAATGAATGGCGAAAGTTTCAGAACTATGTGGAAGAACATTGGAGAGTGAAAGGACACTTGGTGATATTTGATAATGGATAACTTGTTTATCAGCTATTTTTAATTTACTGAGACAAGAATGATAGTTAAAATGAGAGTATGAGAAAATATTTTGTTCTTTCTTAAAAGATTATAATAAGATAGATAACATGACTTAATTTAGTAATATATTGGATCATTAATCGAATGAGGTAATAACCATAAAGAAGTATAAGTTCCTTTTTTCTTTTTAAACAGTTTTTAAAAAAATGTTAAATTACCTTTATTGCTTTTATATTGTAAGTAACGCTGGGGAAGTCTTGAAAGGGAGGAGGGGAGGTGGAAATGTGATACAACATATTGACTTTTATTTGAGAGAAGAATGAAATAGTGATATAATATGTTGTAGAATAATAAAAATTGTTTTTACAACAAGTTCCACCACAATTTAAAACCAAAGTCCCATTGGCCGAAAATAAATAAGTAATGGTTTGTTTTGATTTGGGTGCTTGTGAGAAATAGGCCCCAGACCTCAGTAGTCCAAGCGAGCCTGATTTTGTCAGATTTCGAAAGCTAAGTCTAGTTAGTACTTGACTGGGAGACCACCAAGAAAGTCCAAGAGGCAGGCCTTGGCCACTCTCTTCCGTTGGCCTCTTGCATTGAAAACCCCACGGGGTGGTCATAAATCAGCTGCCACTTGATGACAAAACAAAAGGAAAGAATGAAGGTAGGTGGGTGGGATACAGAGAATGAGTGAAAAATGAAGACAAACGTCCCGGCAGCGGGAACAGAGCCTGTGGGAAACGGCCTGCTCTCTTGATCTGCTTCCCCGGCCACATCGCGAGCTCATTGCCAGAGTGAGTGGTGCTCTCAGCCCGGAGAAGAAAACATTTCACTTTGCAGTTCCCAAAAGCTTGCCAAAGAACCCATTACAAGAAATGATCGATTCTTCTTTGTGCAAAGCGAACAGCCAAAATGCCCACGAACTCACTGCTCCCTTCCATTCTGGACTCCATTTGTCTGTGTCAGCTGAAGTCTAACAAGAAACGGAGCCAGAGTAGTTATGGTGGAAAGGCTGGGGGCGGGGAGGAGGAATGCAGCATTAGAACATCAGAAGAGCCCTGCTGGATCAGACCAGTGGTCGATCTACTCCAGCATCCTGTCTCACACAGTGGTCAACCAGTTCTTCTGGAAGGCCAACAACAGGGCATAGAGGTCTTCATAAGGACATACAAAGAGCCCTGCTGGATCAGATCAGTGGTGCATCTGTCTAGTCCACCATCCTGTCTCACATGGTGGCCAACCAGTTCCTCTGGAAGGCCAACAGCAGGGCAGAGAGGCCAAGGCCTTCATAAGAACTTCTGAAGAACCCTGCTGGATCAGATCAGTGGTCCTCTAGTCCAGCACCCCGTCTCACACAGCGGCCAACCAGTTCCTCTGGTGGGCCAACAACAGGGCAAGGAGGCTGAGACCTTCCTCTGATGTTGCCTCTTGAAGAAGACGACGACATTGGATTTATATCCTGCCCTATACTCTGAATCTGAGTCCCAGAGCAATCACAATCTCCTTTACCTGCCCCTCCCCTCCCCACAACAGATACCCTGTGAGGTAGGTGGGGCTGAGAGAGCTTTCACAGCAGCTGCCCTTTCAAGGACAACTCTTGTGAGCGCTATGGCTGACCCAAGGCCATTCCAGCAGGTGCAAGTGGAGGAGTGGGGGAACCAAACCCCGTTCTCCCAGATAAGAGTCTGTGAACTTAACCACTGCACCAAACTTGCTCTGGGAGTCAGAGGAATAGTGCCCCTGAATTTGGAGGTTCCCCTCAGTCACCACCATGGCTAATAGCCATTGGTAGACTTCTCCTCCATGAATCTATTCCTGTGGCCATCACTACATCCTCTGGCAGTGAATTCCACATTTTAAACTTTCTCAGTTTAAAGCAGTCTTTCCTTTTGTCTGTCCTGAGCCTCCTGCCCATCAGCTTCTCTGGATGCCCCTGTGTTCCAATATTTTGGGAGAAGGAGCATTTATTTCTTTGTCACTTTTATAAAAATCTAATATTTTGGAGAGGGAGAAAAAGTTCTCTTGTCAACTCTCTCCAGTTGATGCATAATGTTATAAACCTCTATCACGTTCCCCTCCCCTTAGTCTTCTCTTTTCTAAACTAAAAATTCCCAAACTCTTCAGCCTTTCCTCAAAGGGAAGGTGCTCCAATCATCTTGGTCACCCTCATTGGTATTTCCCCCCCAACTCTGTGGGGGAGGGACAGTGGCTTAATGGTAGAGCATCTGCTTGGAAAGCAGAAGGTCCCACGTTCAACCCAGGCATCTCCAACTCAAAAGGGTCCAGGCAAATAGGCATGGAAAACCTCAGCTGGAGACCCTGGAGAGCCGCTGCCAGTCTGAGTAGACAGTACTGACTTGGATGAACAGTATAAGGCAGCTTCATATGTTCATACATTCAAGTAAACTGCTGCATGCAGGTATTTGAGTGTCCTCTCCCCCCTTCCTCCCCAAAACACACACACACATTTTCTGTAACAAAGAGTTTGGAACTCTCAAAGGTTTTGAGCCATGCGCTCACCTGGTTGAAGTTCTTACGATTGTCTCTTGAGCTGACGGCCCCTTTCCCTGGGCAATAAATTTCTCGAGGAGGTTCTTGATTTTCGTGTTCCTCCAGAGAATATTCTTTGACCAAAACGGGCTCTGGAGTTTCCTTTGTGGAAAGACGACGGTGGAAAAGACCAGGAAATGCTCTCACCCATGGGGTTTATTTTGGTATAAATAGTGGATGGAGCTGAGGGTGGAGATTTGAGTTAAGGTGAGTTTGAAGCAGATGAGACAGGCGGGGAAAGCAGAAGGGTGGGGTCTGCCCAGGGTGTCATCCAGGAAACCTGCAGTCCAGGGTGAGAAGTTTATTATGAAAGGACAGCTTGGCTGGTTCGAATCAATAGGTGAGCCTCAGAGTTCTCCTCTCCATCTTTTGACTCTGCTGTTTCAGAGAGAAAACCTGGATCTAATGGGTTTAAATGGCAGTGGGGTGGGCTTCATTTTAACATTAGGAGAAACTTCCTAGCGATAACTAGAGTTGCCAAGTCCAATCCAAGAAATATCTGGGAACGTTGGGGGTGGAGCCAGGAGAATTTGGGGGTGGAGCCAGGAGAATTTGGGGGGTGGAGCCAGGAGACTTTGGGGGTGGAGCCAGGAGCAAGGGTGTGACAAGCATAATTGAACTCCAAAGGGAGTTCTGGCCATCGCATTTAAAGGGACCGCACATCTTTTAAATGCCTTCCCTCCTTTGGAAATAATGAAGGATAGGGGCACCTTCTTTGGGGGCTCATCAAATTGGACCCCCTGGTCCAATCCTTTTGAAACTTGGAGGGTGTTTTGAGGAGAGGCACCGGATGCTATACGGACGCTCTGGTGCCTCTACCTCACAAACCAGCTCCCCCAAAGCCCCAGATACCTGCAGATCAATTTTCTAGTTGGTCTCCATAGGGAATAATGGAATTCCCAGCAGACATTCTCCTCCCCACCCCTTTCTGATGACCCTGAAGCAGGGAGAGGGCCTCCAAACCGGGGGATCCCCTGCCCCCACCTGGGGACTGGCAGCCCTCATGATAACAAGTCAAACCGGTGGAATACACAGCAGAAAGCGAACTGCTGTCAGTTTCTTGTTGGGGATCTAAAAGCTCTGGATTTCCTGCATGGAGCAGGGGGTTGGACTAGGTGACCCCGGGCATTTTTTGAGTAGGAATGCTGTTTCGGCTGGCTTGATGCCAGGGGTGTGGTCTAATATGCAAATAGGCTCCTGCTGGATTTTTTCTTCAAAAAAAGCCCTGTGGGAAACAATGGTGATGTCGGGAGGTGCGGCCTAATATGCAAATGAGTTCCTGCTGGGCCTTTTCTACATAAAAAGCCCAGACGTGACCTCAAAGGGCATTTCTGACTCTAATCCAGGGGTCATAGAATCATAGAGTTGGAAGGGACCTCTAGGGTCATCTAGTCCAACCCCCTGCACAATGCAGGAAACTCGCAAACACCGCCCCCTAAATTCACAGGAGCTTCATTGCTGTCGGATGGCCATCTAGCCTCTGTTGAAAAACCTCCAAGGAAGGAGAGCCCACCACCTCCCAAGGAGGAAGCCTGTTCCACTGAGGAATCGCTCTAACAGTCAGGAAGTTCTTGCTAATGTTGAGCCGGAAACTCTTTTGGTTTAATTTCAACCCATTGGTTCTGGTCCTACCTTCCGGGGCCACAGAAAACAATTCAACACCATCCTCTACAGGACAGCCCTTCAAGTCCTTGAAGATGGTGATCAGATCACCTCTCAGCCCCCTCCTCTCCAGGCTAAACATCCCCAGCTCCTTCAACCTTTCTTCCTAGGACTTACTGTTGACTCATGTTCAGCATATGGTCCACTAAGACCTCAAGATCCTTTTTGCACATACTACTGCTAAGACAAGTCTCCCCCATCCTATAACCATCCATTGGATTTTTCCTACCTAAATGCAGAACTTTGCATTTATCCCTGTTAAAATTCATTTTATTGGTTTTAGCCCAGTTTTCCACCCTGTCAAGGTCATCCTGTATCCTGTTTCTGTCTTCTTCTGTGTTTGCAACCCCTCCCAATTTCGTATCATCTGCAAATTTAATAAGCATTCCCTCTATTCCTTCATCCAAATCATTGATAAAGAAGTTGAACAAAACAGGTCCCAGGACAGATCCTTGAGGTACTCCACTTGTCACTCCTCTCCAAGAGGATGAGGAACCATTCACAAGCACTCTTTCGGTGCAATCTGTCAACCAGTTACTGATCCACCTTATGGTAACAGAATTTTTTCCCAAACCACATTTTACCAACTTGTCAACAAGGATAGTATGTGGAACTTTATCAAAAGCCTTTATAGGAAGGAAGGAAGGAAGGAAGGAAGGAAGGAAGGAAGGAAGGAAGGAAGGAAGGAAGGAAGGAAGGAAGGAAGGAAGGAAGGAAGGAAGGAAGGAAGGAAGGAAGGAAGGAAGGAAGGAAGATACATGGTGGGAAGGAGAGGTGGAATGAAAGCAACTTTAAATTTACATGCATTCTCCAAGCAGCTGGCTGACTTGGCTTGGACAAATGATTTAACAAGACAAATGGTTTCTCCAAGCTGGCTGATGGGGGGGGTGGCTTTGAGAGCCACACAATACGTGTGAAAGATCCACATGTGGCTCCCGAGCCACAGTTTGGCCACCCCCGGCCTATGCACTTAAGCATTATACCAATCTGGCAACAGAACAAGACACCAAAAATGCAGTGTTTTAGCAGCCAGTGTCTTGGCAGGCGGCCCTCTGTGAACTATCTGAGTGACCTCTCCCAGGGGTTGAAGACGACTGTTGGAATGACAGATGTCCTCCAGAGAGAAGCATCCTCCTCTTCCAGGTGCTGGAAGCTCCTGACTTTCAGAACCTTCCAGTTTCTTGTGGCCTGTGTGTACCTCCAACTTCGGCTGATGTTCCCTATAAATATTTTCCCTAGCAACCCGCTGCCAGCTCCACACTGCCCCCTAGCGACTGCAGCAGTGCAACAGAACAGGCATTTGTCGCTGCTGAAAGCCAAGCCCATCAGAAGCGGAGACAGAGACAGACCAGTGAGGGCCGGGGAAGGATGCAGTATTCATGGGATTGCTGTGGATTCTCTCGTTCCTCCATTCGACCTTCTTTGGGGATGAGGTAGGAGCTCTCTCTCCTTTGGCTTTGGCCCTAGAAGAGGCAGTGGCCTGGCTCAAAGGAGTGGCAGAAAGGGGTCTGGGCACCGATTCAGGAGGGAAAGCGGAGCTGTTGGATTTCCAGCGGTGTTTCTGCAGGGCCTCTGCCATCCTGAGCAGCATTTTAAACAGGCTCCTCGGGCAAGGGAGAATGAGAAATTGTTGGGGGGGGGGGGAGAGAAGGTGATTAAATTCAGGGCGGATGGGTGGAAGGACAGTGCCAGCAGAGGGGTTTCCTGTCTGTTGAAGTACAGCTTGTGATTTTGAGGGTGGTCTTGTTGGGAACGCTGTAGTGTCATGCCTGCTCCTCCTGTGTAAAACCCTGTCTCCCCACAGACCATGGGCACGGCACAGTTCTGGCCCCCTTGTTGCCCGGCGAGATGGGCTGTGTTGGCTGAAGGGTCTGTGTGCAGGGGGAGAGAGGGAGGGGGCAGATTGGACGGGGGTGCTGCCCCCAAAACATTCGCCATCTTTATTTTGCCTTCGCTGCACGAAAAGCTCTGCCGGTTCGGCACCACCCGTCAAAGGCATGCACAGGTGGAAGAGGGACTGGGGGGGTGTAAGTGTACCCCCTGAACTCCAAACCCGTTGAGCATAAGAACAGCCAGTCTGCCTGACTGGACCAGACCCAGAGGTCCATAAGGCGGGTTCTGAAAGCAGCTGGAAAGAAGCCACAGAGAATCTCGTGCAGTGATGTTGCTCTGTCATTCTTCCCGCTGCCTGGTATTCAGAGATATATCGCCTCTGTATATGGAATTTCCATATGGAGAGCCAGTTTGGTGTAGTGGTGAAGTGTGCGGACTCTTATCTGGGAGAACCGGGTTTGATTCCCCGCTCCTCCACTTGCAGCTGCTGGAATGCCTTGGGTCAGGCAGAGCTCTCTTATCTGGGAGAACCAGGTTTGATTCCCCACTCCTCCCCTTGCAGCTGCTGGAATGGCCTGGGGTCAGCCAGAGCTCTCTTATCTGGGAGAACCAGGTTTGATTCCCCACTCCTCCACTTGCAGCTGCTGGAATGGCCTTGGGTCAGCCAGAGCTCTCTTATCTGGGAGAACCGGGTTTGATTCCCCACTCCTCCACTTGCACCTGCTGGCATGGCCTTGGGTCAGCCAGAGCTCTCTCATCTGGGAGAACCAGGTTTGATTCCCCACTCCTCCACTTGCAGCTGCTGGAATGGCCTTGGGTCAGGCAGACCTCTCTTATCTGGGAGAACCAGGTTTGATTCCCCACTCCTCCACTTGCAGCTGCTGGAATGGCCTTGGCTCAGCCAGAGCTCTCTTATCTGAGAGAACCGGGTTTGATTCCCCACTCCTCCACTTGCACCTGCTGGAATGGCCTTGGGTCAGCCATAGCTCTGGCAGAGGTTGTCCTTGAAAGGGCAGCTGCTGGGAGAGCCCTCTCCAGCCCCACCCACCTCACAGGGTGTCTGTTGTGGGGGAGAAAGGTAAAGGAGCTTGTGAGCCGCTCTGAGACTCTTCGGAGTGGAGGGTGGGATATAAATCCAATATCTACTCCTTCTTCTTCTTCATTTGGCTACATGAGATTCCTGTGCATCCCAAGACTGAAACCTGGCCCGACTGCCTGTTGTTTTTGACCTGTTAGGGATCCTTGTGGCCTCGAGCCAGAGACATAACTGTAACAGGACGAGGAGGCCCATATTGAGTACTGGATCCACTTCAAGGTTTTGGTGCTGACATTTGAAGCCTTACGCGGTCTGGGACCAATATACCTGAGGGACTGCCTTTCCCCATATACGCCGCAGAGGTCGTTGCGATCGGCTTCACAGCACCTCCTGACCACCCCTGGCCCTAAGGACATCTGAGTTGCCTCAACCAAGACCAGGGCCTTTTCGGTCCTGGCCCCTTCCTGGTGGAAGCAGCTCCCTGTGGAGATCTGGGCCCTACCCAAACTACTGCCATTTTGTAGGACCTGCAAGACAGAGCTGTTCCACCAGGCTTATGGTTGAGGCAGCGGGTGTCCTCTTATTCCGTCATTTGGCCTCCCTTGTGTTGACATTGTGCCCTAACTGCAGTGCTATCTGATTGCTACTACCGTCATTTAATGTGGGCCTATAACTGGTTATTTGATATGCTGTGCCCTTTCCGCCAGTGGTGCGTTTCATGTATTGGTTTATTGCTTCTACTGTTTAATTTTAATGTGGTGTTTTAACTTTGATCTGTAGGTTTTTAGTGTTATATGTTGTGATCCGCCTTGAGCCCGTTGACGGGAAAGGGCAGGATATAAGCCCAGTAAATAAAATCAATAAATAAATTCCCTCTGACTTGTAAGATACAGGATCATACCTCTGTGCTTGGCGGTGCCCTTGCATTGAAAGCTCATGAGGTTCCAAAAGGTTTTCTGTGATCTCTGCGTAATTAGCAAATTAATCAAGCAGTTGTCATTTTATGAGAAAAGTTGGTGTGTGACCAGAAGCAGGCAAGCCCAAGAACTCATGCAGAGACGCAGAGGGTAGCTTCTTGCTTTGCTTGTTTGCTTTATTGGTAGCCCGCCTTTCTTGTATGGACTCAAACTGGATTACAAAATATAGAAAACCATTCCATTAGACAGAAGTGCTTTCTTGGGGGTGGTTTTTTTCTTAAAGGCACCAGTTATGCATAGATAAGACTGCGTCGATTTCTGCCAATTCCCACTTCCCTCTGTGGATTCATATTAGGCTGTTCTTGGGTGGGGCTGGGTGGGACAGAACCATTTCTGAGGGCTCAATAGACTGTAGAAGAAGGGGATTGCAGCTGTCCCCTTTTAAGAAAAGAGTAATTTCTCTGATCATCCTTATGACAGCCCTGCAAAGAAGGCCAGTGTTGTTATCTTCAGGGAGTAAATGGTGACAGAGAAGCAGGGGTTCTCCTAAGCTGTGGCTGAGGCTATCTGTGAGGGACAAGTAGAAGTTGATCTGGGGACATTCTGGTTGTCTTTCTACCTGCCTTTCTAAATGTGCACACTCTATTGCTGATTTACTGGCCCTGAGGAAAGGTGGCGGTGCTTAGTACTGATGATGAGTGCCATCACAAAAATATTTTTATGGATAAACATCTGGAGCAGAGGTCCATCAGTGGATGTTAGGCACAGCATATTGTTGGAACTCTCTGTCCGGGGCAGTGATGCTCTGCGTTCTTGTTGCTTGGGGGGGGGCACAGTGGGAGGGCCTCTAGGGTCCTGGCCCCACTAGTGGACCTCCTGATGGCACTGTGTTTTTTTGGCCACTGTGTTGGACTGGATGGGCCACTGGCCTGATCCAACATGGCTTCTCTTATGTTCTTATGTGACACAGAGTGTTGGACTCGATGGGCCACTGGCCTGATCCAACATGGCTTCTCTTATGTTCTTATGTGACACAGAGTGTTGGGCTGGAGGGGCCATTGGCCTGATCCAACATGGCTTCTCTTCTGTTCTTATGTGACACACAGTGTTGGACTGGAGGGGCCATTGGCCTGATCCAACATGGCTTCTATTATGTTCTTATGTGACACAGAGTGTTGGACTGGATGGGCCATTGGCCTGATCCAACATGGCTTCTCTTATGTTCTTATGTGACACAGAGTGTTGGACTGGATAGGCCATTGGTCTGATCCAACATGGCTTCTCTTATGTTCTTATGTGACACAGAGTGTTGGACTGGATAGGCCATTGGCCTGATCCAACATGGCTTCTCTTACGTGACACAGAGTGTTGGACTGGATAGGCCATTGGCCTGATCCAACATGGCTTCTCTTATGTTCTTATGTGACACAGAGTGTTGGACTGAATAGGCCATTGGCCTGATCCAACATGGCTTCTCTTATGTTCTTATGTGACACAGAGTGTTGGACTGGATGGGCCATTGGTCTGATCCAGCATGGCTTCTCTTCTGTTCTTATGTGACACAGAGTGTTGGACTGGGTGGCCTGAGCATTGGCCTGATCCAGCATAGCTTCTCTTCTGTTCTTATGTGACACAGAGTGTTGGACTGGATGGGCCATTGGTCTGATCCAAAATGGCTTCTCTTATGTTCTTATGTGACACAGAGTGTTGGACTGGATGGGCCATTGGTTTGATCCAACATGGCTTCTCTTATGTTCTTATGTGACACAGAGTGTTGGACTGGATAGGCCATTGGCCTGATCCAACATGGCTTCTCTTATGTGACACAGAGTGTTGGACTGGATAGGCCATTGGCCTGATCCAACATGGCTTCTCTTATGTTCTTATGTGACACAGAGTGTTGGACTGGATAGGCCATTGGCCTGATCCAACATGGCTTCTCTTATGTTCTTATGTGACACAGAGTGTTGGACTGGATAGGCCATTGGCCTGATCCAACATGGCTTCTCTTATGTTCTTATGTGACACACAGTGTTGGACTGGATGGGCCATTGGCCTGATCCAACATGGCTTCTCTTATGTTCTTATGTGACACAGAGTGTTGGACTGGAGGGGCCACTGGCCTGATCCAACATGGCTTCTCTTATGTTCTTATGTGACACAGAGTGCTGGACTGGATGGGCCATTGGCCTGATCCAACATGGCTTCTCTTATGTTCTTATGTGACACAGAGTGTTGGCCTGGATGGGCCATTGGCCTGATCCAACATGGCTTCTCTTATGTTCTTATGTGACACAGAGTGTTCAGTCAGTCAGTCAGTCACACGTTGGACTGGATAGGCCATTGGTCTGATCCAACATGGCTTCTCTTATGTTCTTATGTGACACAGAGTGTTGGACTGGATAGGCCATTGGTCTGATCCAACATGGCTTCTCTTATGTTCTTATGTGACACAGAGTGTTGCACTGGATAGGCCATTGGCCTGATCCAACATGGCTTCTCTTATGTGACACAGAGTGTTGGACTGGATAGGCCATTGGCCTGATCCAACATGGCTTCTCTTATGTTCTTATGTGACACAGAGTGTTGGACTGAATAGGCCATTGGCCTGATCCAATATGGCTTCTCTTATGTGACACAGAGTGTTGGACTGGATGGCCTATTGGCCTGATCCAACATGGCTTCTCTTATGTGACACAGAGTGTTGGACTGGATAGGCCATTGGCCTGATCCAACATGGCTTCGCTTATGTTCTTATGTGACACAGAGTGTTGGACTGGATAGGCCATTGGTCTGATCCAATATGGCTTCTCTTATGTTCTTATGTGACACAGAGTGTTGGACTGAATAGGCCATTGGCCTGATCCAACATGGCTTCTCTTATGTGACACAGAGTGTTGGACTGGATGGCCTATTGGCCTGATCCAACATGGCTTCTCTTATGTTCTTAAGTGACACAGAGTGTTGGACTGGATAGGCCACTGGCCTGATCCAACATGGCTTCTCTTATGTGACACAGAGTGTTGGACTGGATAGGCCACTGGCCTGATCCAACATGGCTTCTCTTATGTGACACAGAGTGTTGGACTGGATAGGCCACTGGCCTGATCCAACATGGCTTCTCTTATGTTCTTATGTGACACAGAGTGTTGGACTGAATAG
Source organism: Heteronotia binoei (assembly GCF_032191835.1). NCBI lineage: Eukaryota > Metazoa > Chordata > Lepidosauria > Squamata > Gekkonidae > Heteronotia > Heteronotia binoei. The sequence goes on from NW_026800554.1 coordinate 25,743, forward strand.
GCCATTGGCCTGATCCAACATGGCTTCTCTTATGTTCTTATGTGACACAGAGTGTTGGACTGGATAGGCCATTGGCCTGATCCAACATGGCTTCTCTTATGTTCTTCTGTGACACAGAATGTTGGACTGGATAGGCCATTGGCCTGATCCAACATGGCTTCTCTTATGTTCTTATGTGACACAGAGTGTTGGACTGGATAGGCCAGTGGCCTGATCCAACATGGCTTCTCTTATGTTCTTATGTGACACAGAGTGTTGGACTGGATAGGCCATTGGCCTGATCCAACATGTTTTCTCTTATGTTCTTATGTGACACAGAGTGTTGGACTGGATATGCCACTGGCCTGATCCAACATGGCTTCTCTTATGTTCTTATGTGACACAGAGTGTTGGACTGGATAGGCCACTGGCCTGATCCAACATGGCTTCTCTTATGTTCTTATGTGACACAGCGTGTTGGACTGGATAGGCCATTGGCCTGATCCAACATGGCTTCTTTTATGTTCTTATGTTCTCTTATCTCTGACAGGCAGTGTAAGAAATTCAATAAATAAGAGGCAGTCTACAATTTTGTGAGGATGTAAAGTGCCGTCAAATCACAGCCAATTTAAGAACTACTCCAGCAAAGGGCTTTCATGGCAAGTGAGAATCTGAGGTGGTTCACCATTGCTTTCTCTGCAGAACCTTCCTTGGTGGTCGCAAAGACAGAAGAACATCAGAAGAACCCTTCTGGATCACACCAGTGGTCCATCTAGTCTGACATCCTGTCTCACACAGGGGCCAAACAGTTCCTCTGGAGGGCCAACAGCAGGGCATAGAGGCCAAGGCCTTCCCCAGATAAGAACATCAGAAGAGCTCTGCCGGATCACACCAGAGGTTCATTTAGTCCACCATCCTGTCTCACACAGTGGCCAACCGGTTCCTCTGGAGGGCCGAGAACAGGACATAGAGGCCGAGGCCTTCCCTTGATGTTGCCTCCTGGCTCTGGTATATCTTAGACAGACTTCTCCTGAATGTGAAGTTTAAGAACACGTCCATAAGAACGCAAGAAGAGCCCTACTGGATCAGACCAGTAGTCCATCCAGTCCAGCATCCTGTCTCACTCAGTAGCCAACCAGTTCCTCCGGAGGGCCAACAACAGGGCACAAAGGCCGAGGCCTTCCTAAGAACAGAAGAGCCCTGCTAGATCAGACCAGTGGTCCATCTAGTCCAGCACCCTGTCTCGCACAGTGGCCAGCCAGTTCCTCTGGAGGGCCAACAACACGGCAGAGAGGTTGAGGCCTTCATAAGGACATCAGAAGAGCCCTTCTGGATCAGACCAGTGGTCCATCTAATCCAGTATCCTGCCTCACAAGGTGGCCAACCAGTTCCTCAGGAGGGCCAATAATGGGCACAGAGACTGAGAGCTTCCTCTAATGTTGCCTCCTGGCTCTAGGATTGAGAGGCTAACTGCCTCTGAAGGTGAAGGTTCCCCTCAGTCACCACGGCTGGTAGCCACTGATAGACCTCTCCTCCGTGAATCTGTCTAATACTCTCTTAAAGATGTCTATGCCCATGTTCATCACTACATCCTCTGGCAGCAAATTCAACATTTTAATTGCTCTGCGCGTAAATACATATTTCCTTTTGTCCATCCAGAATCTACATTGGATGCCCTTGAATTCTAGTCCTTTGGGAGAGGGAGGAAAAGTTCTTTTTGACAACTCTCTTTACCTGATGCATAATTTTAGAAGTCTCTATCACATCCCCCTCACCTTAGTTTTCTCTCTTCTAAAGGAAAAGTCTCAGACTCTTCAGCCTTTCTTCATAGGGAAGGTGCAACAACACCCATTCATGTACTCACTCTACTTAGCCTTTGAGATCTGATGAGACTGGATTGAACATATGAACATATGAAGCTGCTTTCTACTGAATCACACCCTCAGTCCATCAAAGTCAGTCTTGTCTACTCTGACTGGCAGCGGCTCTCCAGGGTCTCAAGCTGAGGTTTTTCACACCTCCTTGCCTGGACCCCTTTTAGTTGGAGATGCTGGGGATTCAGCCTGGGACCTTCTGCTTCCAAAACAGATGCTCTACCACTGAGCCACCGTCCCTCCATCTCCATCACCTACTGCCTGGACCCTTCTTAGTTGGAGATGCCGGGGACTGAACATGGGACCTTCTGCTTCCCAAGCAGATGCTCTACCACTGAGCCTCCCATCCCTCCATCTCTCCATCACCTACTGCCTGGACCCTTCCTAGTTGGAGATGCTGGGGACTGAACATGGGACCTTCTGCTGACCAAGAAGATGCTCTACCACTGAGCCACCGTCCCTCCCCAACCATGCTGCCTTCCATCCCATCGACTAGACTCCTATTGCCATAGAAAAATTATCTGAGCTATTGCATTTGGCTGCAGTACTTTCTCCCTCTCCCAAAACACCAGAACTGGAGGGTATCCATTGAAGCTGGCGAGCAGGAGGTTCAGGACGGACAAAAGGAAATGCTACTTTACACAGAGGGCGTTTTTGGACTCACCTTCAGCCGGCGCGACCCCCCTCTTCACCGCGCAGGATCTGCGCGGATTTCGCACTAAACGCCGCGGAGCAGCCTTTTGCGCCGGAAACTCCCGGCGCAAAAGCCGCTCAAACAGAATCTGCTTTTTGGCGGTTTCCATTTGAGCGGCTTTTGCGCCGGGAGTTTTCGGCTCCGTGAAGAGGGGGGTCGCGCCGGCTGAAGGTGAGTGCGAAAACGCCCAGAGAGTGATTAAAAAGTAGAATTTGTTTCCAGAGGATGTAGTGATGGCTGCAGGAATAAACATCTTTAAGAGAAGATTAGACAGGTTTATGGAAGATAGGTCTATCAATGGTTACTAGCCATGATGACTGAGGGGAACCTCCACCTTCAAAGGCAGCTAGTCTCTGAATCCCAGAGCCAGGAGGCAACATTAGTGGAAGGCCTCGGCCTCCATGCCCTGCTGCTGGCCCTCCAAAGGAACTGGTTGGCCACTGTGTGAGGCAGGAGGCTGGACTAGATGGACCAATGGTCCAATTCGGCAGGACTCTTCTGATGTTCTTATGAAGGCCTCATCCTCTGTGCCATGTTATTGCCCCTCCAAAGGAACTGGTTGGCCACTGTGTGAGGCAGGATGCTGGACTAGATGGACCAATGGTCCAATTCAGCAGGACTCTTCTGATGTTCTTATGAAGGCCTCATCCTCTCTGCCCTGTTATTGCCCCTCCAAAGGAACTGGTTGGCCACTGTGTGAGGCAGGATGCTGGACTAGATGAACCACTGGTCTAATCCAGCAGGGCTCTTCTGTTGTTCTTATGAAGGCCTCAGCCTCTCTGCCCTGTTATTGCCCCTCTGTAATGTACTGGGAGACGAGACGTGGTGAAGACTTCAGGCTTTATTCGCTAGTACATTACGGAACTGGGGAACACGCGGCCGGGTCCGCCAATATATACAAACACCCCGGAACAACCCCCCTGCTGGCCAGCCCAATCCTGGCCAGTTAAACTTCCCGCGCTTGACATTGATTGGCCGTGACTTTCCCCGCGCTGTGCCTGGTCGCCCGAGGACGCGCGGCGCGCGTGTAGAGTCCGGTACTCTACACTCCTCCCCCCCTAGTTCAGACCACATAGTCCCGGAGGTATGCTGGTGCTCTCCGTTCCCGTGTCGATCTCCTCGGGGTCGCTCTTGGAGCTGGGTCTGGTTCTGGTGTGGGCGATGCTGCTCTTGGCTGTGGGAAGCTGGGGTCTGCTGCTGGCTCCGGCTCTGATTCGGTGTCTCTGGGGGCATCATAAGTAGGTAGTTCCTGTATTGGCGAGGCCCCCCCGGCGCTTCTGTTGCTAGCTGTTCCCTATTCCCTGCCTCCTCTATTTCTTCGGGTAGGGTGCGGCGGCGCAGCTGATCTATGTGCCGTCTTAGTACCTGGCCCCCCTCGGTGGTCACCTCGTATGACCTGGAACCCGTCACCCTAAGGACTCTCCCCGCGACCCATTCGGGGCCGCTCGCGAAGTTCTTCGCGTATACAGGGTCACCCGGAAAGAACCCCCGCACTGCCTCCCGGACCTCTGGGGACCCGCGGACCTCGGGGGCCCGGTCTGGGTGCAGCCTGTCTAGACGGGTTGTCAGTTTCCTCCCCATGAGCAGTTCCGCGGGGCTGGATCCCGTTATAGGGTTTGGGGTGATCCTGTTGTGGAACAGGAAGGCTGAGAGGCGGTGGTCCCAATCCCCTTGTACTATTCTCCCCAGTGCTTCCTTGGTGGTCCGCACCATCCGCTCCGCCTGGCCGTTGGTTGCCGGATGGAATGGTGCGGACCTTATGTGTCGTATGAGGTACCTCTCCGTGAACTCCCGGAATTCCCGGGAGGTGAAGGCCGTTCCGTTATCCGTCACCAGGGTGTCTGGGATCCCGTGCGTGCATAGGACCCTCCTGAGTGCTCGGACGGCTGCCGCCGTGGAGGTTGAGGCTACCGGAATCACCTCCAACCATTTTGTGTAGGCATCCACAAGTATAAAAAAGATCTGGCCCTGATATGGGCCGGCAAAATCTAAGTGGAGGCGGGACCATGGCCGCCTGTTAGACTCCCATCTGTGGACCGGGGCTGACGGGGGATCGGGCCGGGATTCTTGGCAGGGTTGGCACCTCCTCACCCACCCCTCAATTTCCTCATCCATGCCCGGCCACCACACATAACTACGGGCCAGGGCTTTCATCCTCACGATGCCCGGGTGGGTCTCGTGGAGGTCTTCCAGTACCTGTTTGCGCAAGGGGGGGGGAACCACCACCCGGCTGCCCCAAAGCACGCACCCCTTGTGTGTCGATAGCTCGTCCTTCCTGGACGCGAACGGTCTGAACGCTTCTTCCACCTTGCCTGCCGGCCACCCCCTCCCCACCCAGTCCCTGACCCGTGCCAGGATGCGGTCCCTCCCTGTCGCCCGGGCTACCTCTGCCGCGTGCAGTGGCCGCTCAGGGAGAGATTCAATGAGCATTACCCCGTGTGCGGGGGCGGGATCGGGTTCTGTTATGGGGAGCGGCAGGCGGCTGAGGGCATCGGCGTGTCCCATGGCTTTGCCCGGGCGGTGTACCAGTTCATACGTGTAGGAGTTCAGGAACTGGTTCCACCTCAGGACCCTCTGGGATAGGATTTGGGGAGTCTGACGGTCTGAAGCTAGGAGGCCCAGGAGCGGCTTGTGGTCAGTGGCGATGGTGAAACGCCTACCATAGAGGTAGTCGTTGAACTTGTGCACCCCCGCCACGATCGCCAGGGCCTCTTTATCGATTTGAGCGTAGTTCCGCTCCGCTGGGGATAGAGTCCGTGAATAGTATGCTACTGGCACTTCCCTCCCGTCCGGGAGTTGGTGCCCCAAGACCGCTCCCACCCCGTAGGGGGAGGCGTCGCACGCCAGGATCAGTGGCAGGGTTTCATCATAGTGGTGCAAAACCGCGTTCGAGACCAATAGGTCCTTGACTGCCTGGAACGCCGCGGCTTGGCGCTTCCCCCAGACCCACGGGGCCTGTTTATCAAGCAAGCGGTGTAACGGTTCCGCCACGGCGGCCTTGTGGGGCAGGAACGAGTGATAAAAGTTCAGCAAACCCAAAAAACTTTGTAGCTCCGCTTTGCTTTTGGGAGCGGGGGCCTGCACAATGGCCCTAGTCTTGTCCGTAGTCGGGTGAATTCCAGCCGCGTCCACGGCGAATCCCAGGAACTCTACCCGCGGAACCCCCAACAGACATTTTTCCTTCTTCACTTTCAACCCCGCCGCTTGGAACCTCCGGAGGACCTCTCGCAGGCGGCCTTTGAACTCTTCTTCGTTCGGGGCGGCGATTAAAACATCATCGAAGAAGGGTTGCACTCCGGGAATTCCTTTAAGGAGGGAGTCCATTATGCTTTGGAAAATTCCCGGAGCCACGCTCACCCCGAACTGCAATCGTTTAACTCTAAACGCCCCCCTGTGGGTCACGATCGTCTGCGCCTCTGCTGTCTTAGCGTCGACTGGCAGTTGCTGGTATGCCTGTGCTAAGTCCAGCTTGCCAAAAACCCGTGCCCCTGCGAGTGTCGATAGTACATGGCTGACTACGGGGACTGGATACGGGTTATCCTGGAGCGCTTTGTTGATCGTGCACTTGTAGTCAGCGCAGATCCTTACGTCCCCGTTCGGTTTCACTGGCGTTACAATGGGGGTCTCCCAAGCCGCATAAGTTACAGGCTCCAAGACGCCCTGGGCCGTGAGGCGATCCAGTTCTGCCTCTATTTTCGGCTTTAGGGCAAACGGGACGCGCCTCGCTTTGAGCCGTATGGGCCGGACCATGGGGTCAATCGGTAGGGTGATGGGCGGCCCCTTGTAGCTCCCCAGGGACCCATCGAAAACCTCGGGGAACTCCTGGCAGACCCCTTCGAAGTTGCTGGCCTGCACGTGCTCCACCCCTACCAGCTTGATCCCCAGTGGTTGGAACCAAGCTAACCCCAGAAGGGTGGTCAGTTGGCGCTTGACCACCAGTATGTCTAGGGGCCCCTTGAAGCTTCCCCTCTCCACATGCACCTGGACCCACCCCACGACGTGAACCGGGTTTTTCTGGAAGTCCCTCAGTACGAAATCCGCTGGCCTCGTTTGGAGGCGGCGGCGGGGGCATAGTCTCATAAGGGTCTCCTCTGAAATTATGGAGATCGAGGAACCCGAGTCTACTTCCATGACGCAGGGGGCGCCCTCGATCCGGACAGACATTTTGACCTTGTCCGGGGCTGCGAGGGGCAAGTTCAGTACCTGCAAGCTGGTGGATGCCGTCGTGTGGGTGTCCATGGAATCGTGATGCGCTGACGGTGGTCGACGGCTGCTCTTGGCCCGGCAAGCCCGGGCGATGTGGCCCATCTTCCCACAGCTTCTGCAGTCCAGGTTGCGGTACGGGCAGTCCCTCCTTTCGTGGGGGTCGCCGCAGCTGGCGCACTTGGAGCTGGGGTTGGTGGGGGCCCTCTCCGTCGCTCGTTGTCTCGCGGGGACTCGAGTTTCTGTCCTCTGTGGCCGACGGAGCTGAAACGCTTCTTCCTCTGCTCGGTCCTCCGGTCCCATTTCTTCTTGGTGTACTGCCTCTCCCCGCGGCTGGCCATACACCTTGGTGGCCCTCTCGAACGCCGTCGCCTCGTTGAAGGCTTGTTGTAGGGTGAGCTCCTCCTTCGCGAAGAGCTTCTGCTGCAGTCGCTCGTCTCGGAGGCCCCAGACGAAACGGTCCCTCAGGGCTTCGTCCCTCTTGTCGAAACTGCAGTTCCCGGCGATCTGCCGAAGGGCCGCCAGGTAGACCGCCGCTGTCTCCCCCGACTTCTGGTCCCTCTTGTGGAAGAGGAATCGGCGGGCGACGATGGACGGTTGGGGCGAAAAGTGGCCCGTGAGGAGCCTCACGACCTCCCCGTAGGTCCTCTCAGTCAGCTTCGCCGGAGCGGAGAGGCCGCGTGCGATCTCGAAAGTTTCTTCGCCACAGACGCTCAGCAGGACGTCTCTCTTCCTGTCGTCGTCGTCGATCAGGTTCGCCCGCAGGTAGCACGCGACCCGTTCCGTATAGGTCTCCCATCTCTCGGGGTGCTCCGGGTTGAATTCCGCCAGATGGCCCGTCGTTACACTTGGGTTCGCCATGGCGGCGGCGGGCTGTGCGATCCTGCGGTCTCCGCCTTCCTCGTCTCCGGCCAGGTCTGGTTCCCCTCGGGCGGCCGGACCTAGCTACATCCCATCCTCGTCGCCAGTGTAATGTACTGGGAGACGAGACGTGGTGAAGACTTCAGGCTTTATTCGCTAGTACATTACGGAACTGGGGAACACGCGGCCGGGTCCGCCAATATATACAAACACCCCGGAACAACCCCCCTGCTGGCCAGCCCAATCCTGGCCAGTTAAACTTCCCGCGCTTGACATTGATTGGCCGTGACTTTCCCCGCGCTGTGCCTGGTCGCCCGAGGACGCGCGGCGCGCGTGTAGAGTCCGGTACTCTACACCCTCCAAAGGAACTGGTTGGCCACTGTGTGAGGCAGGATGCTGGACTAGATGGACCCTCCCTGGTCTGACCCAGCAGGGCTCTTCTGATACCCCTCATGTTCCTTTTACCAAAATGCTCTCCTGAACTTGCCTATTTCATAGAATCTGTGGCATTACAGAAAGGTGGGAGCCTTAGATGAGTAACCTGGCAATGTTGGGAATAATCAAATGATCCAGTTAAAGCTCTTGGCAGACAAGCAGCTGCACATGGGTCTGGGGGAGGCTGATTGGATGGAGGCCCAGCCAGAGCAGTATATCAGGCAGAGATGCAACGGTCAGACTCCTCTGTGGGGAAAAGTCTTGAGCTGCTCATGTATTGCTTGAGTCATGATGATGGCTCTAATGTCCAGCTTGGGAGGTAGCACTGAACCCATATGTGTTTCAGAGGGTAGCTGTGTTGGTTTGCAATAGAAGAGCTAGATTCAAATCCAAGAGCCCCTTGGAGGCCAACAAGATCTTCGTGTTGAACTATCGAGAGTCAAAGCTGCTGTCATCTGATCCGTGTGTATATGACGACTGTTTAAAATTGTTCTCTTAACAGTGAACCTGTCTAAACACAGCTCGTGAAGAGCCCTGTTTCTCTCCCTATTTCTGATGGACTACATCCTTGATAGTTTTATTTCAACTCCCTCACACTTTCCCCCCTCCCTCTCCTTCCCTTTCTCTCTCCCACCATCACCTTCCTCCTATCCTGTCCAGGTTTTGCAGCGTTCCACCTCTGGCATGGAAATCGACAGTTGGGGACCAGAGAAACCTGGTTGCCATGGCGACTTTAGTTCCCCTTTCCTTCTGTGATGGGACACACACACACACACTTTCCCTTCCCAGCCCTGTGTGGGTGTATGTGTGTGCGTGCACGCGCACGTGTAGTATTGATTTCCTCCGACCTCAGCAATTGCATTGACCTTGCTTTGAAACTGTCAAACTGGGACATGTCAGAATACAAGCAGGAGGGGAGAGGAGGGGGGTGGGAGGGAGAGAAGCAGGACAGACGGCTTGGAATTCCCACTCCCCCCCCCCCACTCCCCTGGGGTCGCTTTGTGTGCCAGGGTTGGGTTTCCTTCTTCCCTTTCCTCCTTTTATCTCTTCCATGGCCTGATTCTTGACTGAAATTTCAATTAGCAGAAGCTGATGACAACAGCCTGTTTGTTTAACACCCCAGGGGGGTTATGGGGTGGGGGCGAGAAGCCCATAGCTACTCGGTGGCAGTATTGATTGAGCAAGGATTGCAAGCAACTTTGCACATCAAAAGATCTTTCTTTCTTTCTTTCTTTCTTTCTTTCTTTCTTTCTTTCTTTCTTTCTTTCTTTCTTTCTTTCTTTCTTTCTTTCTTTCTTTCTTCTTTCTTTCTCTTCTTCCTTCCTTCCTTCCTTCCTTCCTTCCTTTCTTTCTTTCTTTCTTTCTTTCTCTTTCTTTCTTTCTTTCTTTCTTTCTTTCTTTCTTTCCTTCCTTCCTTCCTTCCTTCCTTCCTTCCTTCCTTCCCTTCCTTCCTTCCTTAACGTCTCTCACAGCCTAGCCTACCTCAGTTGAGGGAGGGGACTATATTTGTGGCCCTGAGCTCTATGGATGAAGAGTGGCATCAAGTAAATACATAATTATTTTTCCTTCCTTCCTTCCTTCCTTCCTTCCTTCCTTCCTTCCTTCCTTCCTTCCTTCCTTCCTTCCTTCCTTCCTTCCTTCCTTCCTTCCTCTGTAAAACTAGGACAGTTTCTCTCCTCCCCCCTCCTGCAAGTTAAGCAGTGCACACAAACAACTGGGCATTACAAAACCCAGGGAACAATCTATCACATCCTGGCCCAATCATGACTGAGCTCTTGCAAGGAGATATTTGCTTAAATTTCCTGCTTTTGTTGTCAGCTGTGTTCTCTCCCCATCTCTATCCTGGATGTCCGGACAGATGGCTTTCTTTCCAGCCCAATAATCTCTCCGGAACATCTGGGTTGATAGCTAAGACTGGCAAGCTTGGATCTAATATGATCGGTTGATCTGGTTCTTATCCATGCGTTTTAATTCTAATTTCTAAATTTGGCAGAGAGATACTGGACGGATGGGGTGGGTTTGGAAGGGATATTTGTGGCCTGGCTGGAGATTCACGTGAATCTGGCATTTTCTTTGTATTTCTTGTCAATCTTTAAAAAAAAGAAATACAAAGCCACTCCCGTGAATTGCAGTTTGGGAATAACCCAGTTTACAGAAGACCCATTCTCACATGCTTCTATGGTCCAGAAGGTAGGACCAGAACCAGCAGGTTGAAATTAAATCAAAAGAGTTTCCAGCTCAACATTAGGAAGAACTTCCTTACCATTAGAGTGGTTTCAGTTTGGTGTGGTGGTTAAGTGAGCGGACTCTTATCTGAGAGAATTGGGTTTGATGCCCCACTCCTCCACTTGCAGCTGCTGGAATAGCCTTGGGTCAGTCATAGCTCTGGCAGAGGTTGTCCTTGAAAAGGCAGCTGCTGTGAAAACCCTCTCAGCCCCACCCACCTTACAGGGTGTCTGTTGTGGGAGAGGAAGATAAAGGAGATTATGAGCTGCTCTGAGACTCTGAGATTTGGAGTGGAGGGCAGGATATAAATCCAATATCATCATCATAAGCCTAAAGAAGCCCAAGTGGCTCCATAAACAGCTCTCTAAAGACTTGAGAAATAAAAAAGACTCCTTAATGAACTGGAAGGAGGGCCTTATAACTAAGGATGAATATGAACAAATCACCAGTACTTGTAGAGAAAAAGTTAGGAAAGCTAAAGCCCAGTATGAGCTTAGGCTGGTCAAAGATGCTAAAAACAACAAAAAAGGGTTCTTTTCTTATGTTCAGAGTAAGAAAAAGAGCAAGGACATGGTAGGCCCATTGCGAGGGCAAGAAAGTGAAAATGTAACGGGTAATGAAGAGAGGGCAGAACTGCTCAATTCCTGCTTTTCCTCAGTCTTCTCTTCTGAGGGAAACGGTGCTCAACATGGCAAAAACAGAACATATAAGGAGGGTATGAAGTTCTAACTTAGGATCAGCATAGGGGTAGTACATAAACACCTAGTTTATTTAAATGAAACGAAGTCCTCAGGACCAGATGAATTGCATCCAAGGGTTCTAAAAGAGCTTGCAGATGTAATTTCTGAGCCTCTGGCTATTATTTTTGAGAATTCTTGGAGAACAGGAGAGGTGC
>NW_026800555.1:27500-30000 GCF_032191835.1 Heteronotia binoei
TATCTATCTACCTATCTCCTTCTTTCTTTCTTTCTTCTTTCTTTCATTCTTTCGCTCTCTCTCACTATCTCTCCTCACTATCTATCTATCTATCTATCTGTCTGTCTGTCTGTCTGTCTGTCTGTCTGTCTGTCTGTCTATCTATCTATCTATCTATCTATCTGTCTGTCTGTCTGTCTGTCTGTCTGTCTGTCTGTCTGTCTGTCTGTCTGTCTGTATGTCTGTCTGTCTGTCTGTCTGTCTGTCTGTCTGTCTATCTATCTATCTATCTCTTTCTTTCTTTCTTCTTTCTCTCTCTCTACCTATCTCTTCTTTCTTTCTTTCATTCTTTCTCTCTCTCTCACTATCTCTCTAACTTTCTATCTATCTATCTATCTATCTATCTATCTATCTCTCTCTCTCTCTCTCTTTCTTTCTTCTCTCTCTCTCTACCTATCTCTTTCTTTCTTTCTTTCTTTCATTCTTTCTCTCTCTCTCACTATCTCTCTCAGTCTCTATCTGTCTGTCTATCTATCTATCTATCTATCTATCTATCTATCTATCATCTATCTATCTATCTATCTCTCTCTCTCTCTCGCTCTCTTTCTTTCTTTCTCTCTCTCTCTACCTATCTCTTTCTTTCTTTCTTTCATTCTTTCTCTCTCTCGCACTCTATCTCACTCTCTATCTGTCTGTCTATCTATCTATCTATCTATCTATCTATCTATCTATCTATCTATCTATCTATCTATCTATCTATCTATCTATCTATCTATCTATCTAATCTATCTACCTATCTCCTTCTTTCTTTCTTTCTTTCTTTCTTTCATTCTTTCGCTCTCTCTCACTATCTCTCTCACTATCTATCTATCTATCTATCTGTCTGTCTGTCTGTCTGTCTGTCTGTCTGTCTGTCTGTCTATCTATCTATCTATCTATCTATCTATCTGTCTGTCTGTCTGTCTGTCTGTCTGTCTGTCTGTCCTGTCTGTCTGTCTCTGTCTGTATGTCTGTCTGTCTGTCTGTCTGTCTGTCTGTCTATCTATCTATCTATCTCTTCTTTCTTTCTTTCTTTCTCTCTCTCTACCTATCTCTTTCTTTCTTTCTTTCATTCTTTCTCTCTCTCTCACTATCTCTCTAACTTTCTATCTATCTATCTATCTATCTATCTATCTATCTATCTCTCTCTCTCTCTTTCTTTTCTTTCTCTCTCTCTCTACCTATCTCTTTCTTTCTTTCTTTCTTTCTTTCTTTCATTCTTTCTCTCTCTCTCACTATCTCTCTCACTCTCTATCTGTCTGTCCTATCTATCTATCTATCTATCTATCTATCTATCTATCTATCTATCTATCTATCTATCTATCTATCTATCTATCTATCTATCTATCTATCTATCTCTCTATCTATCTCTTTCTCTCTCTCTCTACCTATCTCTTTCTTTCTTTCTTTCATTCTTTCTCTCTCTCGCACTATCTCTCTCACTCTCTATGTGTCTATCTTTCTATCTATCTATCTATCTATCTATCTATCTATCTATCTATCTATCTATCTATCTATCTATCTATCTATCTATCTATCTCTTTCTTTCTCTCTCTCTCTCTACCTATTTCTTTCTTTCTTTCTTTCTTTCTTTCTTTCTTTCTTTCTTTCTTTCTTTCATTCTTTCTCTCTCTCTCACTATCTCTCTCACTCTCTATCTGTCTATCTTTCTATCTATCTATCTATCTATCTATCTATCTATCTATCTATCTATCTATCTGTCTGTCTATCTATCTCTTTCTCTCTTTCTCTCTCTCTCTCTACCTATCTCTTTCTTTCTTTCTTTCATTCTTTCTCTCTCTCTCACTATCTCTCTCACTCTCTATCTGTCTATCTTTCTATCTATCTATCTATCTATCTATCTATCTCTTTCTTTCTTTCTTTCTCTCTCTCTACCTATCTCTTTCTTTCTTTCTTTCATTCTTTCTCTCTCTCTCTACCTATCTCTTTCTTTCTTTCTTTCATTCTTTCTCTCTCTCGCACTCTCTCTCACTCTCTATCTGTCTGTCTGTCTGTCTATCTATCTATCTATCTATCTATCTATCTATCTATCTATCTATCTATCTATCTATCTATCTATCTATCTATCTATCTATCTATCTATCTATCTATCTATCTACCTACCTATCCCCTTTTTTCTTTCTTACTTTCATTCTTTCGCTCTCTCTCACTATCTCTCTCACTATCTATCTATCTATCTATCTGTCTGTCTGTCTGTCTGTCTGTCTGTCTGTCTGTCTGTCTATCTATCTATCTATCTATCTATCTATCTATCTATCTATCTATCTATCTATCTCTTTCTCTCTTTCTCTCTCTCTCTCTACCTATCTCTTTCTTTCTTTCATTCTTTCTCTCTCTCTCACTATCTCTCTCACTCTCTATCTGTCTATCTTTCTATCTATCTATCTATCTATCTATCTATCTATCTATCTATCTATCTATCTATCTCTTTCTTTCTTTCTTTCTCTCTCTCTACCTATCT
>NW_026800555.1:52500-53825 GCF_032191835.1 Heteronotia binoei
TCTCTCTCTCTCTCACTCTCTACTCTCTATTCTATATATCTTATCTATCTAGTTCTATCTATCTATCTATCTATCTATTCTATCTATCTATCTCTTTTCTCTCTCTCTCTCTCTACCTATTCTCTTTCTTCTTTCTTTCATTCCTTCTCTCTCTCGCCAGCTCTCTCTCACTCTCTATCTGTCTGTCTAGCTATCTATCTATCTATCTATCTATCTATTCTTTCTATCTATCTATCTATCTATCTATCTATCGAGCTACCTATCAGCCTTCTTTCTTTCTTACTTTCAGTTCTTTCGCTCTCGTCTCACTAGTCTCTCTCTCTATCTATCTTCTATCTATCTATCTATCTATCTATCTATCTGTCTGTCTGTCTGTCTGTCTGTCTGTCTGTCTGTCTGTCTGTCTATCTATCTATCTATCTATCTATTCTTTCTCTGTCTCTCTTTCTCTCTCTCTCTCATATCTATCTCTTTCTTTCTTTCTTTCATTCTTTCTCTCTCTCTCACCTATCTCTCACTCTCTATCTGTCTATTCTTTCTATTCTATCTATCTAGCTATCTATCTATCTATCTATCTATCTATCTATCTATCTATCTATCTATCTATCTCTTTCTTTCTTTCTCTCTCTCTACCTATCTCTTTCTTTCTTCTTTCTTTCATTCTTTCTCTCTCTCTCGTCACTATCTCGCTAACTCTCTATCCTATCTAGCTTCTATCTATCTACTATCTATCTATCTATCTATCTATCCTCTCTCTCTCTCTCTTTCTTTTTCTCTCTCTCTCTACCTATCTCTTTCTTTCTTTCTTTCATTCTTTCTCTCTCTCTCACTATCTCTCCTCACTCTCTGTCTATCTATCTATCTATCTATCTATCTATCTATCTGTCTATCTATCTCTTTCTCTCTCTCTCTCGTACCTATCTCCTTTCTTTCTTTCTTTCATTCTTTCTCTCTCTCTCGCACTATCTCTCTCACTCTCTATCTGTCTATCTTTCTTTCTATCTATCTATCTATCTATCTATCTATCTATCTATCTATCTATCTATCTATCTATCTATCTATCTCTTTCTTTCTTTCTTCCTCTCTCTACCTATCGCTTTCTTGCTTCTTTCATCTTTCTCTCTCTCTCACCATCTCTCTAACTCTCTATCTATCTATCTATCTATCTATCTATCTCTCTATCTATCTATCTATCTATCTATCTCTCTCTTCTTATTCTCTCTCTCTCTACCTATCTCTTTCCTTTCTTTCTTCTTTCTATCTTTTCTTTCTTTCATTCTTTCTCTTCTCTTCCACTCTCTCTCTCACTATCTCTCTCACTCTCT